>NW_010113136.1:2745-11089 GCF_000699245.1 Pterocles gutturalis | reverse complement strand
CCTCTCAGTTAATATATTATTCAGTTACCTGATAGAGTAATAATTTTTGTGCTTTCCTAACTGCACAACAGCATGATGCTGCACTGTAAAACAAAACATGAAAACACTTTTTCAGTAGCATGGAAGAAATGTAGTGACTTCTCTAGAGTGTGATTTCTAAGTGTAGAAACAGTGGGCTTCCCTTTTTTGTTACTTGAAAATTTTTCATTTCAGAAAACACTTTGTATTTATGATACATACCACTCTTGGAGAGAACGGTGTGCTGTAATGATTTTAAAACCACTTAATTGAGGTTTCATGGCAGATTGCTCAAAAGCTGTCAAATCTCTATTGATTTTTGCTGGAAATTGAGCAGCCTCTTGTCATCTTTTCCCTTAAAATCTCTCCATCAATAATAAGTGAAAAGAGCAGAGTGCATAGTTTGCTGGATTACTTGAATATTTGCTTTTGTGTCTCACCACCTGCCCAAAACCTGTATTATTCCAGAGCATCCTAGATGTAGTCAACCTGAACTTCTTGTACAAATCCCATGGACTGTAATTGCTGGGCAGACAGACAGGGTATGTGTATGCTCCAACGTGCATACCGTGTGTGATCTGTATACCATTGTCTTGCCTGTCTATGGGATGTGACATCCTTTATATTTCATAGCTTCATTCACAGGCTGCCCTCAAAGCAAGGCTTCAGATAAATGTCATGTTTAAAGATGACTTGTGTGCTGAAGTTGCAGTTAGGGTTGAGCAAGAATAGAGGAGGAGGAAAAAAAAAAGGTGTGGCTGGCCCATTGCTCCATCACTTTGGGTACACAAGGATGGGCCAGTCCTTCCCTATTCCTCTCCCATGTCCCTTTATCCATATAGTATACTTCTTTTTCCATTCTTTACCATGTGTGATGATGAAAAGACTGGACACATTTTTAGTGCACACCAAACCTCTATAAAAGTGTGAACATCTTACATTTATGTTCTTCAAATGACTGTATTTTAAACTGCTTTGTTTGAATTTCAGTATTAACGGATAACATTGGCTATTATATACTTCTGTAAATTTTAACAGGACTAATGTACTAGTAGCTGTGCCAAAAGTGTACTTTTTAGCTTTTTATGATGATGGAAAATCAACGTTATCCATGGTCTATTATTTTTGCATCTTCCAGCAGTCAGATTAGGTCAGGAAACTCGTTTATCTACCTATTACAAAAATAGGTGCAGGTTGGATTTAATGTGCTGAACTTTTGTCACATTCTTAAAATACATACTTGAGTTCCAAAAGGTGCTTCTTGAAGTCAGTATTGAGTCTAGGATACATGAAATAATGAGGGCTGCAGCTTTTTAAAGCATGTGAAAGTAAATCTCATATTTATGTTCTTTTTCCCTTGACATGTCAGAGAAAGTTTAGTTTATTCGTAGATGAAACACAGGTACTTCAAGTTTAATGAGAGAGGAAAAAGATATTGCAACTAAATCTGATATTTATACTTTCTATGAAAAACACAGGCCTGGAAAAATTGCAAATCATGTTGAAAGACACTGTGCCAAAGAGAAACAGTGTGACAAGAGACACTCCTAATAAACCCAGTGTGCTTTTATGTTATGTTCAGTAGCTTTCTACTGAATGAAAATCAAACACCAGAACAGTGGTTAGTTCTCTCATTTAGTGAATCTTTTACATGACTATTTAGTTCATAATTTCAGTGCAATACATTTCAGGGGACTAATGTCTCTTTTAGAAAAGTTTCCAGATGCTCTGTGTCATGCAGAGCTGAACAGCGTATCTTTGTATTTCAGGTGATAATCGCAACTCTTTTGCTTTTAGATAGGCCAGGACCTGCCTAATTCAGTATCACTGCTTGTTCTTGCTTGGAGATCCCTTTGTGTTTCACCGTGGAGCTCATCACTGCTCTCCAAAGGTCTAGCATTAGTGTCCCTGGTCCCAGCACAACCTCTGGCATACATCTGAGCAGTCTAGGAGAACAACAGTTCAAGGAGAGAGCTTAATCTATTATCAGCCCACAGCAGGTGAACAAACTAGAAAAAAAGACACATTTGTTCTTCCAGAAGCTGCAATGTCAGTTTAGAATGGATCAAACACAACAGAAAATAGGTGTGGGAGTGACAATGACAATGTCTAAATGACGGGATCTGGGAGTGATTTCAGCTCCCTTGTCCGGAAGCACATCTTTACTGCTTCTTGACTGTGTATTGTAGCAAGGTTCTGGATACAATAAGTGCTTTGCTCACCCCATAATCTGTATGCATAAGGGAGAAAAGACACACTGGGGACTGGAAAGCAGCTGCAGTACACCCTGGACACATCCCCCAGGGTCAAACCTGAAGGGCTCGCCTGTGACACTGCTTAGACAAAGTCAGTAATGGGGTTGTAGGGTGGCAAAGTGGCCTTGTAGAATGGCACTACTGCCATTTGTTAGTAACACGTGTGCCAGACTTAAATGTTAATAATTAGACAACCATCTCATAAAAATTCTGTCCTTGACATTAGCTGTTTCCCATTGACATATTCTTCAGGTGTTGATGACTGTGTAACTGGAAGATTATAGCCTTTTCCCATGTATCTCTTTAAGAGTTTTTTTCCAGAAGGTCAGTATATCCCAGCTGTTTCTGAGGCGTATGTATTGAAAGAGCAATTCTGCACCCGTTAAGGAGATTGTGGGGTACTCCCTTGGAGCCAGTTAGCTCTCGTGCTCTTTTCTCATCCACACTTTCAAAGCAGTCTCTTGCAATACCATTGTCTTGAACTCTGCAAAGTTCTTACAGAATTTGCCTTCAAGCATTATGTTTTTTGTATTTGAATGCCCACTGACAGCTGGAATGAATTGACTCCCCGATTGTTGCCTCTTCAAGTTTTAATTTGGAGGTGTTGATATAGCAACAAAAACATGAATTTGAAACAAAGTAAAAAACTGAAGGAGGAAGTTCCAGACTGAGTGCATCCTACGGAATTCATTTCTAAGAGTCTCATTTTCTCTGGAGGCCGCCCAGGAGAAGAGGCAGCTGTTTGAGCACTTCATAGCTTACATGACATCGCATTCAGTATGCTTCCACAAATTTGATGATCTACAGATGCTCATGAAAGGTGGAGAATGGCCCAGACAGCACACTGAAAATATTCTCAACTCACTTTTCCTTCTGCTGGCAGAAAACAGTATGGAAAGCCTGGTGGTAGAAGTTACCTTGGAGGGTGGTAGAACAATATTTAAAATATTCCGTTATGTTCTGGACTTAAGATGTAAAGGAGTTGTATGAATTTTACAACACAGATAAATAATTATGTGGGTAGCAACACTGTCCAGCAAGGTTGCTCTAGGTTGCTCTTTCTGTGTTAAATATTCAGTCAGTGGCAAACTAGAGCCTTGATAATTGCTTCATAATCAAAGTTGGAGCTAGCATGTTCTGACTGTGATTTTGATCTCATTCTCTTTAATGTCCTTATTGGATATACCTATCACTTTGTCATTTAGCTTCCTCTCCAGATAGCAACTTGTCTGGTCAAAATTAAATACATAAGTTGTCCAGTACATCAGCTGGAAAAATAGAAGACCTCTTCCCTTTCTTGAATAAGTGTTCTAAAACATTATTACAGCAGCTGTGACATGTTCTCTGTATTCTGTGGATTTTTTCAATTATTTTCAAAGAAAGTGTGTATATGAGGTTGGTCTTTTAATCATTTAGATCTTCACTTTAAAAACACTTTGTCAGGCCCTGTGAACTTGGGTTGACTGTTGTGATATCAGAACTAGCCTGTTTAATTGAGAATAAGGAAAAATATGTTTATTCAGACATGCGTGTTTGTATCTGACACCTAAATTCACATCTGAAGAGGAGATTATAAGGACTAGAATTTGGAAGGGATAAAAATGGATGAGGTACAGGACTGAGAAACACATACAAGGTCTTTAATCATCGGAGCGTTTCAGAACACAGCATAGTCAAGCATGAATTCTTACTGTCTGGAGTAATTTTAATAGTGCTGATTTTGATGCCATTCATTGTCTAAATATTGCCACAGTAAATGGAAAAACGCCACAGGCTGCCTGAAAAGCCTGCTATGATGACAGTTATACAAATAAGAAGGCAAATGCACAGGGAGTGTGAGGAGTAGGAGAAAGGAGATGTTCAAATTAGACAGAATATGTACCTAATTTCTTCAGAACTAATAAGTGAACACCTTATAATCGTGTTTTTAATTTCTTCTTCCAGAACCTGGATGCTTTGCATGACCACCTTGCTACTATTTACCCGGGTATGCGAGCCCCTTCCTTTAGATGCACTGATGCAGAGAAGGGGAAGGGACTCATTCTGCATTACTATTCGGAAAGAGAAGGTCTCCAGGATATTGTCATTGGAATAATCAAAACAGTAGCTCAACAGATCCACGGTACAGAAATAGATATGAAGGTAATGTCTGAAGGGATGCACACATTGGAAGTTAATGTCGTTAGGAAAAAAACAGGAAAATCAAAAGTGAAGTGATGGCAAACAACCATTTTAATTGTTGCTGTCCTCTGTGAAGCAGTGGTATCAGTACTGACTCAGGAAGAACCGTCATCATTTGTGTTGCTTTAAGGACAGGTCAGCCATGTGCTGCAAAGGCCAGTGCTAATTTACAAACAAATCCAATTGAGAAGAGTTCAGAACAATATCCCTTTATTCAAAGAAGGAGATGACGTACAGAAATTAGGTACTGGGTTCTTTTGTGTGTTTTTTTCCACTTTATTTTATATTTGGCATATATTTTTTACTGTCTACTGTGTTCTGTGAGAACATGGATGTTTTGTCACTGTGTCCTAGGTTCTTCATCTGTGTGCAAACTGTGAGGCTGATGTGCGTTGATGAGGCCTGGCTGGCAAGCAGTGTTTTCTTCCCAGCCTGCATGCCAGGTCCTTCCCAGAACTAAGATATGTTTGTGGGTCTCATACTGCCTACCATTGTATGGGAGCGTGGCTGGATATACACCTACAGCCTCAGAAGGGGAAAAATGTTCCCCAGTCACAGAATTTACATAACATCATGTGTACTAAGTCACTTGTGAAGTGGGAAAGAGGCTTCTGCTTTGTGTCTGTACAAAGCAACAAACGATTTAACTGATCAGGCCTTGCATATGTAATGGTATAAAATCAGAGCTTGATCCAAGGTGCAAGTATGTCTGGGGAAAAATAGCAAATAAAAGACTTGTGTTAGAAATATTGCAACTTACATAAAATATTTTTCATCAAGTACAAAAGAATCTAAGCAGGTACACCCAGCATTCTTTTTTTTTTTTTTTAACTATTCCCTAATTATATTACATTTCTAGCACAGTTTCATTGTATACTTGCTCAGAAAATCAGTTCCAGTTTCATGAGGTGTATCACAAAAACGTGATCTTGCTCAGATAAGAGCTTTACAAGGAACCCAATGACAAAGGCATTTGTACTGCTATATTGGAGTATTTGCCTTGTAGGTTTCTTGTTATAAGCTAGCTCAGGTTTATAGTGAATGTCTAATTCTGTGTAGCGTTGGTGATATACTTGATGTCCTTGTTTAGATTCTGCTTTGTAGAAATCCATGGTTCAAACTTTTACAGCAGGTGTTAGCAATTGGATACGGAAGGTGCAATGGAATCAAAACAATCCTCTTCTTATTTCCCTGTTTATTCATGTTGAGACAGAGAAGGAGGACCATGCTGGAAAGTTGGCTGCAAGAGTGCTGAAGCTGTTCCTTGACGAGCATTTCTTTTAGTAGCGCAGGCAGCTTATGTAGTTCCCCTTCTCTAGCTGCTCAGACTTGTCCTGCGATGGCCACTTCAGCTGTGTCTCTGCAGCTATTGTGGAGCTATAAAATAAGCTAGACTGAGGAAATGAACTGGGTTCAAAATAACAGGGTTTTTTTTTCTGGGTTATTTTTACCCACATCTGTTCCTTTATGTGGTTTGGTATTCTGTCTATCAGAGTTCTGCCTGCATAGTCGAGGGGTCTTGCGGAGACGGACATGATCAGTGGGGGCAGAGGAGAAATCGGGGTTGTGCAAAGCAGCTACCAGAACAAACTTGACAAACTGTGTCCTCAATCTGAATGTTACTTTCCTGAGAAGTACTGATATGTATCTAGGGCTTCTCACAGCTGTTATATGTTCCAAAGAGGTTTAAATCTTGATGCTAAATTTGCTTCTCATTTTCATTTGACCTTGTGAGGCTTTTCTGGAAGTTTTATTGTTGTACTGTATTGAATAGAAATTCAGTAGTATTGGTCAAACCTGTTGTAAGTGAGCACAGACTTTGATTTAAATCCAAACTCTTCTTCCAGACTGTCTGACCAAAAGCACATAAGTGCCTGAAAATTTGGATTACCTCTAAACTGACAGAAGTGTGTATTGTATGTTATTTTGTCTGTTACCCTGTTTTTTCCCTTGTCCCTGTTAGAGAGTCACGTACCTTCAACCCTGACCTTTTTCTTGTCTCTGCTGGTTAATAAAGCCTAGCTTTTGACACCTTTAGTAACATTAAGTAGTGCTTGACTCCACTAGTACTCAAAAACTTCAGTGGTAGATAAGCAGAGAATAACCAGCTACTTGTTTCTGTAAGGTGAGGGTGCCAAAATTTGCAACGTATCCACACGGACAATGAAAGTCTCCCTCCATTACTCAATAGGTCCCACTATTAATCATTAGTGGTTCAGGGTGAGGGTTTTAAAGCAGAGTACGTCTGCCATTGTAGTACCTGAATAGTTTTACACCATTCAAAAGAATAAGAACAGGGAAAAAAAAAATTGACTGACTTCTTTCATCTCAATCCCTTGCCTCATAATGTAGTAAATTAATGCTTTTGTGTTTCAGACTGTTAGTAATGCATTGTTTGAAATAGCACAGCACAGAAAAACAATGGAGTTGCTTTTCATCCCCTCAGTTTTTGTAGACCAATCAATGCCTCTTCTGTAAAATTTTAGTTTGGACTTTAGTTAGAATTTTGCTTAAGGAAGATTTTTTTTTTTTTTTTTGGAACTGAGTGCCTAGCCCTAAGTTATGGGAGTTGCCCTCCAACTTGCAAGAATAGAGCTGAGTTGTCCTTCCGGATCTCTTTATCTGATGCATATACGTAACAATTCAACACAAGACTGGTTTAGTAAGTTCTGCAGTTCTCTTTATATTAGTATAAAGTTGGTATCTGCAATTTGATGTTTAATACTTTATTATCCACTTTTCTTCTTTGGCTGCTTAGAACAAATGCTTACTTAAATCTGCCTGAGACAGTGCATGCTTGTAAGCCTGTATTTTCATGAAATTTTGCTTGAATTTGTCTTGCATATTACCAGTTTCTGTGAAGCTGTGCACAGATCTTAATTGTTTACAATAATACTGATTTTATTTCGTTAAATTATTAGATTTTGTTTCATGGGTTACACAAAATCACAGAATGGCAGAGGTTGTAAAGGACTTCTGGAGGTCATTTTATCCAACCCCCTCTGCTCAAGCAGGGCCACCTATAGCCAGTTGCTCCAGGCCATGTTCAGACAGCTTTCATCTCTAGGGATGGAGACTCTGCAAAGTTTTTGGACAACCGGTGCCAACACTCAGTCCCCCTCACAGTAGAAGAGTATTTCCTGTTTAAGACAGAACCTCCTGTGTTTCATGTTGTGCCCATTGCCTCTTGTCCTGGCACCGGACACCACTGAAAAGAGCCTGGCTTCGTCCTCTGGGCACCATCCCTTCAGGTAGTTGTACACATTGATAAGATCCTCCTGAGCCTTCTCTTCTCCGGGCTGAACAGTCCCAGCTTTCTGAGCCTTTTCGCTTATGAGAGATACTTTAATCATCTTAGTGGCCTTTCACTGGACTCTCTGTTGTACTGAGGAGCCCACAGCTGGACACAGCACTCCAGGTGTGGACTCTCCAGTGCTGAGTAGATCACCTCCCTCAACCTGAAGAGAAAGCCTAAGCAATCTCATGATCATAAGAGGAAAAATAAATACAGAGAAAAGCACATTGTGCTTGTTTTGTCACAGGTTGTTTTTTTAGGTGGAGAAATAGCTAAATAGAGAAAAAAAGTTTTAGGTGGAGAAATAGCTAAATAGAGAAGAAAAGTTTAATTTTATCACCTTTCTGCAGTTTCACACAGAAGTATTTTGTATATATATACATATATATATATATATGCACATGTTCTTCTGAAATACAGTAGGGCTTCCTTTTTCCAGAATGGTGTCCTGCAGGAAATGTGCCTTTTCTTTTAACACCTAGGGTATGTGTGTGCTGAAGTGTCCTGGGTCCAGCTGGGATAGGGTTAATTCTTCACAGAAGCTGGGAGTTGGGCATAGCCGGATATTCGATACCATGCTGACGTCATGCCCGGG
>NW_010113136.1:0-2722 GCF_000699245.1 Pterocles gutturalis | reverse complement strand
TTTCGTATTTGCCCCCACCTTACCGGGAGAGGAGTGGGGGGGGGAGGCGGTGTTGCGACCACGTGGTGGTGGTGGTCCTGACACCAAGACATGAAGGGAAGATAAAAAAATAAAAGGCCTCAGTTTGTCTCTGTTAAACTCTGTTAGCACAGAAAGGAAGGCGGTTTATTTTGAACTTTCATTCATAATTCCATTTGAATACTTCAGGAAAGCCTGGGTTGACATTAATTGATTAATTAGTTCAAATGCAATTTACCTTATCTTCCCTGATATGGTAATCAATTTTTAGCTAAATAGAACTAAGACTATATAATTTTTGCAGCAGTTATTGTCCCAAGAATTGTTGCTGACTTTGAGAACACGTTAAGAATATTTAAGTTCTGCCAGTCTCAGTATGAGAACTAAAAATCTTCATGGTGCTGGTGACCAGCTTTGGCATGAGATCTCTGTTAGCAGCCTTCTGGCTAGGCCTTCTCTTGCTTCACTTGTCAGAGGTTGTTTGTGTATAAATGAGGGTGAACTGTGAAGGTGAAATCAGAACAGAGATTCCCTCAAGGCTACAAATGGCACGCATCAGCGAAGAATGTTGTACAGTCCTACAAAGCCCACAAATCTGTTGGGAAAACAGACTTATGCAGTTCTGTTATTATCTGAGAGCAAACTATCAAAATATTTCTTTTAGAGAGGGAAGATGGTTTACAATATCAAATGAGAAAAGGCCAGGGGAAGTCCTTGACAAGATGGTAGTTTCTGACTGTCTCATTACTAATGGCAGGCCAGGGGAAGTCCTTGACAAGATGGTAATTTCTGACTGCCTCATTACTAATGGGAATATAAAAAATAAAGCCAGAATGTGACCAACTGGAGAACTCACCTAAAAACTGCTTATGCACTTGTCATGGAGGACGAGCAGTGCTCTTCCATACATTGAAATGCTAGCTGTGTGTGAAGGTAAGTCAATCGTGGAGTATAATCAGCTTCCAATTCTGACACAAGGGCATCTGGAAACTTCACTAGCTCCAGGCTTCAGTGCAGTGAGACAGTCTGCCTTGAAACCATCTGCCAGATGGAGACAGCCCTGCAGTTTTAACTTTGGGTTAAAACAGCTAAGAGTGATACCATTTCCACAGTGAATTGCTTTGTCTCAGGATCACCCTGCAGCAGCTGCAATAAAATTTGTCAAGTAGCATTGCACAGTCAGTTTTGATCAAGAATTTCATCCTGTATTGACCTTTAAATGCCAAAAAAACCCTGACTTTATATTAATCTTCACAATCTGATGGAAAAAAATCCCTATCCAGGGACATTCTGTCACTCCCCCATGCTGAGATATGAGCGTACCTTGGGGACGTGTTTCTATGTATAGAATTAAGTCTTGTCTTGTAGGTACATAAGTGGAAGTTTAACAGATAGCATGTGTTTGTTATACATGCTGTATCACAGTGATACTGTTTGATTTAATATCTTGTGTGAAGCTCACCAAATATGTTAAACCACAAAGTCATTTTAAAATAACTGTTCTCTGAACTGTCCTTCCCTGAAATATTGGTGCGACTTTTCACTTGGCTATGCAAGGACAAACTCTGAAGGTACATCTTCTGGAAAGCACAGACAGGTTAGCAGTTAGATGTTATATATTCTCATTGAAACCAGGAGAGTGATTTTTCCTTTCATTTTTTGACTGCAGTTACTATGGTGATTGAGCTCTTAGATGTGCTGAACTGATGTCACTTCACCACCTAAGACTTCAGGGGGAGGAGGAATTAGACTTGATTCCTGGCTTTGTCACTTCTGTCACTGAACTTCCATTTGTCAAGCATTTAACAGAGATTTCTTCAACAATGTTTAAAGGATACTGAAAACTTCACTTGCAGTATGAAACAACAGATAAGTTCCATTCTAGTTAAGCTTACTGCAGAGTAAGCTAGGGCAGGCCTTTATGCCAGATAAGTATCCAGCCAATTTGTTTGGTTCTGCAGGTACAAGAGTGAAGGGACAGACTTTAACATATTATGTTAATGGCCAGAAGAGCTCATTTTAAATTTGCTGACAAGGTGGCTGAAATCGTTAGATAGTACATAAATAATGTGAGCAGAAAAGACATCATGGAACTACATGTCCAATGGGAAGTTATTTAAGGATGAATCAGTAGCTCTCTTAGCCTGGAAAGGGCTATGATTGTAGCTTTTGTTAGTAAGGGTCTGTGCACAGATGATCAGAATCAAATTCAGTAAACCAGCCATGTCCACAGCACATCAGACTTACCAGGAGGGTGCAGCTGGCACTGTGGCTGTCTCGTAGACCTTACACATCTCCATATGTTTGGCCTGCTCTTCATTTGCTGCACTAACGTTATGCACTAGTACAGCAAGCATTTCTAGATGCCCCAGAGTCTGATCAAAAATAGTGTTGCAGATGAAGATGCCTGGGAAGTTTGCAGCTTTGCAGTTGCTGACACAGTTCTGATCTATAAAGGTTAGGAAAATAGCACATTGTGTGTGATGACTGACTTCATCAGTGTGTAAGCTTGTAGGATCTGCAAAGTGTCATGTCTCAAACGTAGCTAGACGTCTTGAAGCACATAGCAGTCCTGGTTTTATAGCTCTTTTTTTTCAACCAACATGAAGTTGTTTTATTGAAGCACCATTCATTTCTAATACATGGAAAAAATTGTGAAGTTATGAAAAAACCTGTTAAGTGCTGCATGGTAGCAGGAAAAAAC
>NW_010113135.1:4589-6068 GCF_000699245.1 Pterocles gutturalis | reverse complement strand
GCTGGGGCAGCACGCCTGGCCGGGGGCGGAGGGGCTCGCAGGGCTGCACAAGGCTGCTATTATCCAGGGGTAATCACCCAGTCCAAACACAGCCCTGCCCCTCCTGCAGCCCCGAGACAGGCCCCTGCACAGGCCTGGGGGAGCACAACAAACCTCTCCAGGTGCTGTGATTTTTTCAATAATGCAGGACGCCTGGGTCCAGTGCCCCTGCCCTGTCGCAGCCTGTCTCTGCACTTCAGTTTTGCCCCAGAAATCAGAGCCAGAGGGGCCGTGTTGGAAGACAAAGCACTGGGGCTTTCTTCTCCTTCAAAGCCCTTCTTCTGCCTCCCACACTCCCACTCCCCATTCACACAGGACTCACAAAGTTCTCTAACCAGCGTCAGATAGCTGCCCCATCATCTCCCAGGAGCAGCAAGAGCATTTCTTCTCCAGCTCTCAGCCCAGGGGCTCTGAACCTTGCCATATCCTCTTCTCTGCTTTTCTTGCAACATGAGCTGCGCTCTGGGCTCCGGGCAGCATGGGCTGCACCTCTCCAACCACCCTGAGCCACTCTGGGGCCAGCCTGCAGGTTCCCTGGGCCACAGCATCCCTTCTGGACATCCCCAAGCACCTCTCACACCACCAGCCTCTCCAGCCCCAGAAAATCTGTACTGGTCCCCAGCCCCACTCCCTGGCTGGTGCCATGCAGCGGCTCTTCCCATGTCCTCCTCCTGCCTCAGCTGTGTGCCTGGCCAGCCCCCCCCCAACACTTTCCCAGCCAAGTAGACTTGATGATTCATCGGAAATGATTAAATTTTTTCCCTGCGAGATTAGTTGCTTAAAATGGCAATGCAGGGCAGTGATAAGGCTTCTAGCCCTTGTGTTGCCGTGCAGAGGAGAAGCCTCCTCCCAGGCAGTGCATTCGCTGGAACAAGTGCAAGGGAGCAGTGCCATCACATGCAGGCTGCTCGCGAGCTGCACGCTGGCCCCACCGCTGCAGTGTGAGGATGCTCTCGCAGCTGACAGTGACAGGAGTTCCCTGTCTGCGATGGGAATAGCCATCCCCCAAGCGGGTGCACAGGCACCCCCTGACAACGTGTTCACGCTTTCCCTTCAAAGAGCAGGATGCAGCACCAGAGGAGCCTCAGGCTCTGCTCCCCTTGGAGGAGGGAGAGGCATGTTCCATTTTTCACAAAATACCGTGATTTAAACCCTGCAAATGCCACCCTGAAAGGGAAGAGGGCCCAAGGGGTCCTGCTTTCCCGCGGGAAAGCATCCACCAAATCAAACAAACAAGCAGGAGAACCCAGATGACACACCACTCATGCATTTTGTTCTGGTGCTAACTTATATTCTGTGTTAAAAATAAAGCAAAATGTTGCTAATAAAACCTCTGCAGAAAATTCCCATCAGTTGGAAAGGGCAATGCCGCTCCCTGGAGAAAACAGGCTGTCCAACTGCTGCAGCAGGATCATGCCACCCTGAAACAGCCTTCCGCTC
>NW_010113135.1:3486-4558 GCF_000699245.1 Pterocles gutturalis | reverse complement strand
GCACCGGCCATGCCTCCAGTTGGTCGGGCTTCTGCCTTTCAGAGCATTCAACTTTGAAGAAAACTTTTTTCGCCATACCAAACTAATGGTTCTGGGGAAGATGGGCAGGATTTAAGAGCAAAGCCCTGCTGCCCTCACAGCTGGCATGAAATCGCCCTGCCGCGCTGTGTGTGGCACCCGCTGGGCTTGGGGTCTCTGCGTGGGGAGCGCAGCAGGCTGATCACCTTCATCTTCCCTCTCTGCTGTCTTATCCCACGCCTTCTTATTTATTTGCTTGCTTAATGGATTTGGCTTCAGCCCCCATTCACTGCTATGCAAACAAACAGTGTGGATTAGGCTCCCGTGTCACAGTCCCACGCACACAGCCAGGGGGGGAAGGTCAGGGCACACGGCTGCTGCTCCAGCTGAGACATGGAGCAGCTCTTGCTCTCTGGCAGCCAAGGGAATACAGTCCTCATAGCTCCCAATGGTCTCCAACCCTCCTGCTGCATCTCAGGTGAGAGGCTGCACCCGGGCAGGCGGGTCTGCCCCTGGAGCAGTGGGACTTGTCCCTGGCAGAGCTGCCGGACAGCCCCCCCTCTCTGCTGGAAACCTGGGGACCACTGGACAGCTTGTGGGCACAGCCTGCGCAGGGCAGGGCTGATTGCCCGGGCGTTATTTGAGCATTGCAGGTTGCAGTCACGATCTGGAAGTGTGTAATTGCATTTGTCTTTCTCTCCTGGCTCCTGCTCAGCCTGGCTCCCTCCAGCTGGAGAGGAGCGATGGGGCCTGGGGCTGAGCACAGGCTGCATCCCAGCGCACATCCCTGTCCCCCCAGCAAGACCCCTGGAGCTCAGCTGAGTCCTGTTGATGCTGCTGGAGGGAACTGGCTCTCGTGCAGGCGTGCCGGCAGGCAGCACTGCTCCCCACTGTGCGTGCCCCAACATGCTGCTTGGCATGCCCCAGGTACAGATGGGGGTCCTGTGCCTTCCCCAGCCCCTGCAGCCCCTGACCATGCTGATGGTGCCCAGTGCAGCCCGTGTGGCTCAGGAGGGCTCTGCAGGATGCTCGGGGTGCTCTATGTGCCGGCTGC
>NW_010113135.1:2639-3226 GCF_000699245.1 Pterocles gutturalis | reverse complement strand
GAGGCTCGCTGCCTCTGGGCGCAAACCCCCAGGGCACCTTCCCGCCGGCCCCTGGGGCCGCATTTTGGGATGGTTTAGGGCTCACGCAGTTCACTGCGGTCTGGGGTAAGTACAGGGACCTGCCTGGGCTGTTTGACCTCCGGCTCCCCATCCCCTGGGTGGAAGACCACGAGGGACAGGGTATCCGATGTGCCATGGGGACAAAGCTGCCTCGGGGTACCTCCGCCCTGTCTCTGTGCTCCTCTGGGAGACCTCCTCCTCGACACCCCTGTCTTACAGCTCAGGAAAACGCCTTCTTCCACCCCCCCTTCCTCGGCTGGGTTCCCAGTGGCTTCTTTTTTGTCTTTTTTCTTCTGCAGAGCCTTTATATGGGGATTATTAACCATGGCTACGGGGCCTTTGTTTAGGAGAGGCCGGGAACAGGAGCCGGGCGAGGGGCTGGGCAGGCAAAGGAAGGAAGGACGTGAGCAGAAGGGGGGAAGGAAAGCGACATCTGGATTTCTGTGCCGGAGGAGCGCGATCTCCTGGCGCAGCTGCGAGGAGACAGCCAGGGGGCTCAGCGGATGCAGAGCAGTGGCAAAGCCCCA
>NW_010113135.1:2080-2527 GCF_000699245.1 Pterocles gutturalis | reverse complement strand
AGCTCCCCTGTGAGGGCTGGCTTGTGGTGTACAAGCGACATGGGCTTGGCCACGCTCTGCCTGGAGCAGCACAGGGGTGGCGAGGAAGGTTGAGGAGCTGTGCAACCCTCCCCTCGCTCCCTGCCCCGGGGACCCAACCCTCGCTGTGTGCGGGGCGGATGGACAGGGACAGCTGAGGGAGCGAGCACTCCTGGGGAAACCTTAGCCAGCCAACGGCCACCGGCAAGGCACAGGGGGAAGGAGCCCTCTGCCCAGGGCTGGGCTGTCACTCGACATCCCAGGAGTACAGGCTCCCCACGGCCCGGAGCAGGTGCAGCCCTGGGACAGCGTGCAAACAGCCACGTACTGCCCTCTCACTCGCACGTGCGCAGCCGGCCTGGGCTGGTCGCGTATGTGCCCCAGGCTCCTCTCCCAGCCCCAGTGCATTGCCGTCCCGGGGCGAGCGGC
>NW_010113135.1:1816-2051 GCF_000699245.1 Pterocles gutturalis | reverse complement strand
TGGGGGCTGACGGGGCAGCAAGGGGAAGCTGGGAGCCTGAGGAAGGTTATTTATAAACCGGCCTTTTCCTTCGGAAGACTTCCGAGTTCATCTCCCTCCGGCACAGGCCGGAAAAAGGCCCCATTGTCTCAGCGCCAGATGGGCTGGGGCCGGGCACTCGCCCGCACAATGGGGTGGATTATGGGCCCGGCCGGCGGGGGTGCGGCAGAGGGATGGTCAGGAGGAGCAGCTGCGG
>NW_010113135.1:390-1797 GCF_000699245.1 Pterocles gutturalis | reverse complement strand
GCTGGGCTGAGGGTAAGGCAGGCAGGGGTCCCGGCCACGCTCATTCGTCACCCCTGCTAATGCCACAGCTCCCGCGCCACAGCTCCCCGGAGGAAGAGGGAGGAGGAACGCCCCTGCCCTGTGCTCCATGTCACCCACCCTTCCCAGCTCGCTGCACTGGGGCTGAGCAGTGTGCTCCCCATTGCCAAGGAAGGGAGGAGAAGCCAGCATGGGAGCCCAGCGTCACCCATGTGCTTGCCTGCAGCCCCAGGCAGTGCAGTCTTCATCCCCACTTTGTCTGCAGGGCTCGGGGCTCCCCCAGGATAGCTCATTAGGAGCCACTGCAAGAAAGCGGAATAAGAGATTAGCCCCAGGCAGGTAGTGAGGCCAGACCCAGCTTTGGGGGAGCCCCTCTCACACCCACGGGCTGTGGAGGATCCCCTTGGAAAGTTTTGCGGAAGGCTCCCCACTGCTGTGAGGGCACACGGAGAGGGGCAAGGGTGGCCGGGGGCTGCCTGGGAGAAGGCAGCGAGCAGGATGCAGTCCCCATGCCACCTCCCCACATCACTGGCCCCACACCTTGCTTGGTCCCACAGCATCGGGGACAGGCTGGAGCACCCGTGAGGCTGGTCAGGCTGGGCAGGGATTTCTCCTTGCAGGACTTTCCCATGGAAGAGGACTTGCTTTTCCCAGGGTCATCTGGCCAGGCTCCAGGAGGAGAGAGCTATCCCAGCTCCCTTCATGGGGAACTAGAAACACTGCGGGAAGCCCTCGTGCTTCCACTCTTCCACCAGTCTGCAGGGCGAATAAAGGCAGGGAAGGTGCCGGCTGCTGGGGACACTGGGGGAGATGGGAGTCCTCCAGCTCCCAAGCTTTCCTGCAGGCTCTCACCGGCAGCCTCAGCCATGCGGCACACAGGGCGGATGCCGGCTGTCATTCCCTGTGAACAGGGGTGCGTGCGGTGGGGGATTCCATCACCTGCACCTCCAAGGCTAGGCGAAGGCTAGAGGAAGAGTGAGCCACGCCATCCTGGAGCTGAGCCCAAGTGGGGACAGGGGACTTTCCTGGAGCGGATGCAGCGGAAAGAGCTATTGTTCCAGACTGGCCTGCGAGCTCGGGGCTGCAGGAGCCCGCCGCTGCACTGAGGCATCTCCCTGGCCCTTGGCGAGGGCATCTTGAGGGGACCCAAGGTAAGGCTGCTGGCAGTGCCCAGGAGGATCGTGCTGGCTGGTTTCTCCCAGGCGCCGGGACTGCCACACAGCCGGGGGTCCGCAGACGAGGGCACACGGTGATGGTCCCAGCTGCTGGCCAACCACGAATGAGCTGGGAGCACTGGCGTGATGCCAGCAGGACCCACACCCCAGAAACACCCTTCCTGCCTCAGGGCAGCAGCAGAGCAGGACATGCCCACGCAGCAAGGGCCTAGAG
>NW_010113135.1:0-345 GCF_000699245.1 Pterocles gutturalis | reverse complement strand
GGCAGGGCTGGAGGGAGCCGTGGTGGTCCCCAGCACCATCTCCCAACTCCACGGGTGCATGCTCTGCTGCCAGCCCTTTGTCTGCCTCGCTTTTCCCACTCCTCTGCCCCCCAAAGCCTGTTCCCAGCCAATCTGCAGGGACCTGTTGGGGCTGCGCGCAGCCTGGACCCCAGAGCATAGGGTCCTGATCCTCCCGCAAGCACACTGGGCTCCAGAGAGTATCACGACATCCAGCCCTGGGGTTGGTACCTTCCTCCCTCTGCTTCCAGATAAAAGCCACAAAGACACAGTGGCTATGAGGGCCGAGGCAGCCCTAGAGCTGGCTTCTTCTGGCTACTCAGTTTC
>NW_010113134.1:0-372 GCF_000699245.1 Pterocles gutturalis | reverse complement strand
TCCTGCTGCCCCGGCCCCTAGCCTCTCGCTGCTCCGGCCCCTTCAGCTGGAACCCTGTCCCAAACCCACAGGACCAAACACTGGAACCCCGTCCCAAACCTGTAGGACCAAACACTAGAATCCCATCCTAAACCCGCGGGACCAAGCACTGGAACCCTGTCCCAAAGCCACCAGACCCCCAACTAACCAACCTCGGCCTTAGAGCTACCTCGCAGCTTTGGCTCCGTGACACTTGACTAATGGAGTGCTCGGGCAGGAAATTCTGCGCTGGGGAGATTACCAGCCTGCTGGGAGCACAGGGCAGAAGCTCTGCTCTTTGTTGAATGTTCAAAATGAGGCCTCTTGACAGAATCATAGAATCACAGAATGGTT
>NW_010113133.1:0-2861 GCF_000699245.1 Pterocles gutturalis | reverse complement strand
TAAAAAACAAACAAAGCCTCAATTTTTCCGCACATATGTCTCATCCTCACCTCTCACGAGTCTTCCGAGCTCTCCAACAAGTTCTGCAATGCCTGGCTGATGGAGGTGTGCTGTTGAGGAACAGCAGCAGAACTGGGATTGACCCATTCAGTCCCAGTGTAGGGGAAGAATTATGTTTTATCAGCATGACACGTCAACCCCTCTTCCTTCTTTTTTTCCCCACCACAATAAACCCACATCCCTCCTCCTCATGCAGTGCTCTCCCAGCACCTTCCTGTTTGCTAGCTCCTTGCTTTTCCTTCAGTGTGACCTCAGTTCTCCTGATAGAATTTTTCTCCTACTTTCCATCCCAAAAACTGGATGAGAAAAGGGTCAAAAGTATGACAGGGTAGTGTGCCCGTGTACTGTCAGATCTGTCAGAGGCAGTATGTGCTGAATGGCCAGCCTGGGGGCTGAGGGGAGCAGACAGATCCCAGCCACATGGTTGAGCACTCAGCGTTCCCCTCTCTTCTGGCCCAGTGGCACACATCTGTAGTTGGTTCTTCACGCTGCATCTCAGCCCATGCTTGGCCTGGACAGCGTGTTCAGATTGCTGGCTGCTGGCAGATGGCTGAAATTCCTTGGGGAACACTTTCATGTATAAGCCCATCCTTGTTCACAGAGTAAAGCTATAACATTCTATAGCTGGACCTATCTTGGTAGTATTAGTGAGGACACTTCATCATCCTGGTGGCTGTAATGATATTTTAGGTTGTGGGGATCTCCTCTGAGGGCTGCTGCAAGGCCTGGTGTGCTTCTCTGAGTGTGTGGTAGTGCCAGGCTTGTGCCAGCCTGGGCTGCTGAGGGGAAAAGGAGCCAGAAAGCTTTTACTGGGGTTGTGTAGCTGTGGCGGGGACAGGCCCTACCGACCCCCAAGTAAGAGCAGTCCATGTCTGTAGCATTGGTATCTGAAAAGGTGTGTCCTGTTGGTACATTTACTAGAGCTAGATATGATCTAGAGTAGGTCAGGCTGGTTTTACATCAGCGTTATTGTAAGTATCCCAGCTGGAGGATGGACTGTAATATCCTCAAACTGGTCTAATTTTTAATGCCATGCTTCATCTCAGTGCATTCCTCCACCTAAATAAAATCAGAAAGGAATTTGCCCATCTGCATAAAACTTCAGAAACTCTTTTTTACCTACTGACTGAGCCTGTGGTCCAATCTTCATCTTCATCGAAGTGCACATCGCCACCAAAACCTCTGCCAGGTGGAAAGGCATGAGCGAGGACACCAAGGGGGCCATCAAAATAACGAGGGCAATGTCCATGAGCTAAATAATATGATGTTGAAACAATGCTGAATTTATGTAATGACTATTGGAAAATCTTTAAATTAATCTTGCCATCAGTATGCAGTCAGCGTATTACCTTTGGTCCCAAATGCAATCATTATATCTGCTATTCCCTCATAAATACGAGTGAAAATCAGTGGGGTGACAGTGCTCCACACTTCAAATGCCTTCTGGATTGCTTTATCCACGTCCTCTTTGCTCATATCTGGTGTGTGGTTCACAATTCTACAGATACAAGGGTTCAAGTAACAATACTTAGTGTTTGCAGCAAGAATTTGTCTGATGTTAAGATGATGAACAGAGATGTATAAGAAGTTTAACTTGTAATTCAATAGCTCCCAAGATTCATCTTGGACTTAGTGAGTTTGAGGGATGTGATAACTTTCCAACATGTCCTTTTCATAATAATAATTGTATATGTGGTATCCGTTTTTCTCAAAATGGCCTTTGGCCAGGAGGTGGTCTCTTGAGCATGTGGCAAAGCATCTCCTCAGGTTTCTGTGACTACTAAACTGTCAGTCTTAGCAAATTTTGAAGATAAGGGGGCTTGTACACATGTAATTGATGCTTCTGTTTGGCTCAGAATACTTGTCAGGAGTGATACACAACAGGCAAAATACTGTTGTTGACTCATAAAATGTAAAACACCCAGACTGATTCTCAGAAATTCCTCTCAGGAATCTGCATAGCTAGCAGCTGGGGAAAGGGAAACTTTTTTGTATTCCCAACTGGAAACAATTGTTATAGAAGTTATATTTAAATATAACAAACATGGATATCCACAAAACCAAAATTTAAACTGAAAAAGCAATTATCGAAATACTACCTGTATGTCAGGTTGGTTTTTTTCCATCCTGGCAGAGTAACACCATAGAGACCCACATCTGGAACTCCACACCTGGGTTTCTTCATAATTTCCAATGTCTCAGAGTTTGGTTTTCCAGTCACTTTCAAACCAAAAAATGTTTGCATTTTCTTAAGTTTTTCAGATGTGGATTCAGCATTTATTTTCCATCCAAGTTGATTTGGATCTGGCTCAATAGCGTAGAATTTATTTAAATAGTCCTAGCGAAAAAATAAAGCAAACACATTTCACATTTTGATCTGTTTCTTAAGTAATACCTTAGGACTGATATTGTTTGTGTACTTTGCCTGCAAAACTATCTGCATGTGATTTTGGAGCGAGCACAACAGATGTTTTCCTGAGGATTGTAGCTCAACAGAAACAGACTGCATTGTCCCTGCCTCTTATTTACTTGACATTTCCAGTTTGTACAGGTTTATCCTACTTTAGAAAAGTTTGGGCAGCAGGGTTCTGTCTAATAGCATCGTTTCAGAAAGGCAGCAAACTGCTGTGTAGCTGGAACATGCAGATTATATCTAGAAGGAAAGGACTCAATAGGTCAATATGGACAATGTAGTTACCTGTACAAGCTTTGCATCTTCTTCATTGTTGTCTTTCTCTGGGTGGAGAGTAAGAGCGTTAGAAACAGCTACACCATGTTAAAAGCAAAACTGAAAGATCCTT
>NW_010113132.1:0-1032 GCF_000699245.1 Pterocles gutturalis | reverse complement strand
CTTGGGCTGCCTTTTATACCTGCCCTTCACTGCCTCAGGACCCGAGGCACCCTTTGCAGAGGTAACAATTTCCTCACAAGCTCATCTTGAATGCAAATCCTCACAGCTAATGATACGGGCTGTGTTTTCATTTCCTGCACTGCTGCCTTTTCATTTCCAGATTTGTGCCATGCCCATTCCCCAGTGAAGGCTTCTGCTTAGAACATGGATGAAAGGCCCCAGGATTTCTTGGGCAGGAAGGCAGCAGTGCTGGCAGAAGACTCAGCTCAGTTGCT
This sequence comes from Pterocles gutturalis, assembly GCF_000699245.1. NCBI lineage: Eukaryota > Metazoa > Chordata > Aves > Pterocliformes > Pteroclidae > Pterocles > Pterocles gutturalis. The sequence continues at coordinate 757 of NW_010113132.1, read as the reverse complement.
GGACGGGTCCAGAGTAGACAACTGACATTAGCCTGGGTGACTCTGGTGGGGCTGTTGGAAGTGTCATTATCAGGAAGAATCTTCAGCCATTCCTCAGGTGTATGGCATGGACTTCCACTAACCCTGATGGTCACTTGTTGTTACCTCCCCAGGTGTAAAACCCCAAGGTTTTCACCCCATTTTCTTTAAGACTGCCCAGTCTCCAGGGGTTTCCTGGCCATCTCAGTGATGGCCTTTCTAACATCCCTAGAGGTGTTCAAGAAACGTGTAGATGTGGTGCTTAGGGACATGGTTTAGTGAGTTAGGTGTTGTTGGGTTGGACTTGATGATCCTTGAGGTCTTTTCCAACCTTAATGATTCTATGATTCTGTGATTCTATCCAGTCTGACCTTCTGTGGGCCAGATGTCATCAACCATTTCCTACGTGAGAGAGATTTCTGTACCCTGTTTATGAATGTACTTTCTGATTTCTAATTAAAAATATGAAAATCACTATGCTGCATGCTAGAATTGTCAGGACATTTCCAAATCTAAAACACCACATCACTTTCCAACAGTCTGTTGTCCCACCTATTTTGGGCTTTGTTTTGGAAACACTTTGATGTGATGGCCAAAGTCTCTGAACTGAAGAGCTGTCAAATGCTGGCTCGGTCACAAGTCTCTCTTTCCACTCTTTGGGAGGACATCAGCACTTCCAAATGGCACTTGACTCTCCCCTTCCAATTTTATTTTCAGAACAGATGAATCACATTCTCAA
>NW_010113131.1:7153-9994 GCF_000699245.1 Pterocles gutturalis | reverse complement strand
TTGGCTCTGCTGGGCTCAGCTGGGCTGGACTCAGCACGGATGCAGGCAGAGCCCAGGGCTGTGACAATGGAGCATGCGGGACTTGCTCTGCGGGGCTCTGGAGAAACCGGCCGGGCCCAGAGGCAGGACGCCTGACCAACAGGTCCGTGAGCAATACACCAGATTTCACATCACCGGGGTTTTCAACCCTCTGTTCAACCATACAGCAAGTTGACCACCCCAGATGCACAACCACCCTCGCGGGTCAACCACCCCAGCACTATGATAGCTGTCAGTGGGACATCCGGTGGGTCGTCCGCACTGGCAGTGTGACACACCCAGCAGGTTGACCACCCCAGTGGTCTGACAACAGTGGTGGTGTAACACCTGGTTATTTGACTCCCTGGTGGTGTGAAAACACCAACGGTGTGGATAGCTTGCGGATCGTCCACCCTGGTGGTCTGGCACCCGGCGGGTCAAACGCCCTGCCAGTGCAACCACGCCAGCGGTGCAACACCTGGTGGGTCAACCACCCTGGCAGTGCGACATACGGCATGTTGACCACCACGGCTGTGTGACATCCCCACTTGTGCATCCACCCCAGAAGTGCAACACCCAGCAGGTCAAATGCCACAGCACTGCAACCACCACAGCGGTGTGACACCCAGCAGGTCGAACACCCTGGTAGTGGTGGGCAGGTTTGCCACCCTGGGGGTGCGACACAGTAAACCACCTCGGAGGTGAGACCACTCTGCTGGTGCACCCAACCGGTGCTGTGACCACCCTGGTGCTGTGACACCCGGCAAGTCAACCACCATGGCAGTCTGACACCCGGTGGGTCCAACACCACTTCGGTGTGACTACCCCAGCAGTGCACCCAACCAGCAGTGTGACAGCCAGCGGGTAAACCACCTTGGCAGTGCGACCAACACGGCAGTGTGCCAGACGGGCAGTACTACCACTCCAGAGATGCCTCCAGCCTGGCAAGTCAATCACCCTGGCAGTGATCACCTAGGTGTCACACCTAGGGTGGTGACACCCAGTGAGACAACAACCGTCAGGTAAAGCACCTTGGCGGGTCAACCTCCCCAGCAGTGTGACTGCTTAGATGGGACCACAATGGTGCGACAGGCCTGGCAAGTCGATCACCCCAGCAGTGTGATACCCAGCAGGACAACACCCGGCAGGTCGGCAACACCAGCAGTGTGACAACCCCAGGGGTGTGACATCCAGCAGGTTGACACCCTGGGGGTGCAACCACCCCTGTGGTGTAACACCCAGAGGGTTGAGCCTCGGCCGTGTGACCACCTCAGCAGCGCAACACCAGGTGGGTCAACCCCTCAGGGGTGCGACCACCCCCAACGTGCGACACCTGGGGGGTTTGACCACCCCAGCAGTGTGACCACCCTGGAGGTGTGACACCTGGTCGGTTGACCCCCCTGGAGTGCGACCACCCTGGCATTGCGACACCCAGCACATTGATGTGCTGGGAGTGCAATCAACCCAGGAACACAAAAGGCGGTGGGTCGATCCCCTGGTTTGTGCAACCACCCCAGCGGTATGACACCTGGCAGGTCAGACCCCCGGGGGTGAGACACCTGATGAGTTGACCACCCCGGTGGTGCAACCAACAAAGCGGTGTGACACCTGTCAGGATAGACAACCTGGGGGTGCAACCACCTCAGAGGAGCGACACCCCGCAGGTTGACCACCTGGTGGGTGCGTCCACCTCGACAGTGAAACACCCAGTGGGTCAAGCCCCGGTGGTGCGACCAACCCAGTGGCATGACACATGGCGGATCAACCCCCTGACTGGTGTGGCCACCCTGGCAATGCAACACCTGGCGGGTTGACCCTGCGGGGCTGTGACACCCCGGGGCTGTGACACCCAGCTGGGTGACGCCCCGCTGGGTGTGCAGCCACCCTGGCAGTGCAATATTTGGTGGTTCAACAATGCCGGCAGTGTGATACGTGATGGGACAACTCCCCAGGGGCATGACCCCATCAGCAGTGCGACACCAGGTGGGTTGACCACCCCGGTGGTAAAACACCCAGCAGGTCAATCCCATGGGGGTGCAAACATCCAGGGGGTGCAACAGCACACGGGTCGATCGCCCTGGGGGTGTGACCAACTTGGTGGTGATGGACCTGGCAGGTCAATGTCCCAGGGGTTCAAAAAGCCCAAGGGTGCAACACTCAGTGGGTCAAACCTCTGGGGCTCAGACCAGCTGGTTGGTGCAACACCCAGTGGGTCAACCACCCAGGGGAGAGCCCACCACGGCCCTCAGGGTGCAACACCCAGCATTTTGGCTCCCCGGGGGTGTGACCATGCCTGGGGGTGAAACCCAGAGGATGGAGCATGGGGGGTGGGGCCACTCCTGCAATGAGACAGCCGGTAAGTTTACTGGCCTTGCGCAGCAACATCCAGCAGGTCGACTACCATGTTTCTGTGACATTTTCAGAGGTGTTACCACCTTGGCAGTGTGCCCTCCCAGCAGCTCGACCACCAGGGTTGCTGCAAAGTGTCTGGCAGGTCAACCTCCCTGTCAGATCAACCACTCTGGCTGTGCAATGACTCCAGCTGTGTTACACCACAAGGGTCAGCTGCTCTGCGGAGCGACTACCCTGACAGTGCGACATGTGGCACGTCGACAAACTGGCGGTGAGACCACTCCGCTGGGTTGAACACTGTGCATTTCCAGCAACACGAACACCGAGGATCTTTTCGTCTTTACCTACTGAACTGTCCGGCCACCTTTTTCACTTTCACTGTAGCGCAGAGACAAAATGGAACTAGACACAAAAGCTAGTGCTCATTCTCACCTTCCCCGGCACAGTGGTTCCACCCGCACCAAGACCGGG
>NW_010113131.1:2438-7137 GCF_000699245.1 Pterocles gutturalis | reverse complement strand
GAACGATCTGGACACAGTTTTCACTCCTGCTGGAGCCTACCACCAAAAGTGAGCACGGCCAGCGATTCCTCCTGCGATAATGACCTAGCAGCAAAAACCTAGTGCTGATTCTCACCTTCCTGTGGCACAGCATTTACAGACCTACTGGGAAAACGGACTTGCATGTCTTCCCCTACCAAAAGGTCCTGAGGCCATTCTTTACTCTCCCCAGAGCCCAGCTCCAATAATGAACATATCTGGCATTCTTTCCACTGGAAAAGCGCTAGCAGCAAAAGCGATTGCCCATTCTCACCATCCACTAGCACCGTATTTCCAGCCGCACCGATACCAGAGATATCTGCGTCTTTCCCTTTTTTTCCGAACAGCCCGGATGCTGTTTACACTCTCCCCGGAGCCGAGAGCCAACATTGAACATTGCTGGCTATCCTCTCACGGGAGAAGCACTAGCAGCAAAATCTTGTGCTGATTTGAACCTTCCCCTGGCATTGCATTTCCAGCCACACCAAGAACAGGGATCTGCACATCTTTCTCATCACCAAGGTAAGTGGCAACATTGGTTGGATGCACCGCTGGGGTGGTCGCACTGCAGTGGGGTCCGACCCACCAGGTGTCGTACCACTGGTTTTGTCGCAACACCGGGGTTGTCGATCAGCTGGAGGTTGCACCCCCAGAGTGGTTGCACAGCCCCAGCTGTGCAACCCCCAGTGGATGGACCGGCTTGGCGGTGTCACCACCCTGGCAGTTTTCCCAACTGGTGGTGTAACCATGCAGGCATTGCGACACCCAGTGGGTCAACCACCCTGGCGGTGCTTCCACACCAGTGGTGTGACACATGGTGGGCCAACAAACCCAGAGGTGCAACACTTGATCGGTCGACTCCCCACCCCAGGGGTGAGACATCCAGGGCATCGAGCACCCTGGTGATGCCTGGCAGGTCAACCCTATGACGGGTGCAACAACCGCAGCAGTGCAACACCCCGTCAGTCGACCCCATGGGGGTGCGACCACCTTGGCAGTATGACACACAACAGGTAAATTCACCGGGGGCGCAACAATCCCGGTGGTGAGGCACCCAGCAGGTCAACCCCCCAGGGGAGCGACACCTGGCTGGTCAACCCCCTTTTGGTGCGACAGTTGTCGGGATTGACCACGCAGGGATGTGATCACCCCTTTGGTGTGATAGCCAATGGATCGACATCCTGGCAGAGTGACTACCCTGGGTGTGTGACACTTGGCAGGTGAAGCACCCCTGCACTGTGACACCCTGCTTTTTGACCCCCCCCGGGTTCTGACCATCCTGCTGGCGCAACACCCAGCGCGTCAATCTGCCAGGGGTGCGACCACCCCAGCAATGCGACACCCGGCATGACAACCATGCTGGCGGTGCTACACCCAGATGGTTGATCCCTGGGGGGGTGAAACAACCCAGGCTGTGCAACACCTGTCTGGTGTACCCCCCTGGTGGTGCGACCACCCCCGCAGTGTGACACCCGGCAGGTCAACCCCTCAGGGGTGCTACCATCTTGGCTCTGAGACGCCCGGTGGGTCAATCCCCCAGGGTTGTCACCACCCCAGCAGTATGACACCCAGCAGGATGGCGCAATGTGGGTGCAACCACCCCGGCAGTGTGATACTCATCAAGTTGACCCCTCGACAGGTGTGACAACCCCACAGTGTTACACTCTGCTGGTTGACCCCCCGGTGGTGTGACCACCCCAGCGGTGTGACCCCTGGTGGGAGCAACCACCCAGGGGTGCAACCATGCTGGCATTGCGACACCCAACGATCAACCCCCTGGGAGTGTGACTACCCCAGGGGTGCGATACTTGGCAGGTCAACCACCCCTGTGTTGTGACACCTGGCGTTTCAACCCCCACTGTGATGCGAACACTCTGGTGTTGTGACCCCCGCTGGGTTGACCCCTTGGGGCTACAACCATCCCAGCAGTAACACACCTAGTGGGTTGACCCCCCCAGGGTGCGACCACCCGGAGGTTTAGACGCCCAGCGAGTCTACCACTCTGGTGCTGCAACATCAGACAGATTGACACCCCAAGGGGGCAACCATCCTGGGAGTGAGACACTTGGCAGGTGTGCCCAACCGGTGGTGCAATCACCGGGGCTGTGCAACCATCCTGACAGTGAGAAACACAGTGGGTCAACCGTCCCGGTGGGTCTACCTCCCCCGGTGCGTGCAAACCCCAGCGGCGCGACACGGGGCAGGTTGACAACCCCAGATGATGTGACACCCATCAGATTGACCAGCTGAGCGCCAACGTGGTAGCACCATTGGGGTGTTCGACCCACTGGGTGTTGCATCTCCAGAGTCATGTCACCACCACTGTGGTCGACCTGCCAGATGTTGCACCAATGGGGTGGTGGCAACATCGGTGTGGTTGACCCACCTGCTGTCACACCACTGGGGAGGTGCCCTGCTGTCTGTAGCATCACAGGGGTGATGGAAACGCCTGGTGTTGCACCACTGGGCTGGTAGCCTCAACAGGGTGGTCGCTTCAACAGGGTGGTTGCCCCAAGGGGTGTCGCACCACCAGGGTCATCGCACCACTGGTGTGGTCGACCTGCCGTGTGTCGCACCTCCAGGATGGACGGACTGCCAAGGTGTTCAACCCGGGAGGTGTTGCAGGGCCGTGGTGTTTTTGACATGCTGGCTGTTGTACCTCTGGGGTGGTAGCACCATCGGAGTGTTCGATCCGCCAGATGTGGCACTGCTGGGGTGGACAACTCACCAGGTGTCGCACTGCTATGTGGTTGCACCACCAAGGTGTTCGCAGTGGCACTTTCAGCACTCTGTCAAGGTGGTGGCACTGCCGATGTTGTCAGTGCACTGGGTGTCACACAGCTGGGGTGGTTGCAGCAGTGGGTTGATTGACCTTCTGGTTGTCCCACCGTTGAGGTGGTCAACTCACCAGTTGTCACACCGCAGGGGTGGTCACACTGCCAAGGTGTTCAACCCACCAGGTGTCACACTGCCGGGGTGGTCGACCCACTGGTGTGATTGACTCACTAGGTGTTGCACCACAGGGGCGGTCACACTGCCGTGGTCATCCATCTGCTGGGTGTCACAGCTCCAGGGTGGTTGACCCACTGGGTCTCGCACTGCCAGTTTGGCTGCAACACTGGTTGTCACACTGCCAGGGTGGTCGCACTGCAACCAGTTGGACACCTGGCGTGTTGACCACTCCGTTGGCGCTACCAATCCAGCAGCGTGGCCACCCCAGCAGTGTTGCCAAAAGGTGGCACGACCAGCCCAGCGGTGCAACCACCCTGGCATTGCTACACCTGGAGCGCTGAGGGTGCTCCTGGCTGCTGAGTGCTGAGGGTGCCCAGGGAAGCATGCCAGAGTGGCCCTGGTGTGGGGTCTTGGTGCCAAAGGAGGGGACCTAGATGGGACAAAGATGTGACACGCAGCCACAGCTTGACCCAGGTTCTCCTAGGCAGAAGCGGGTGATGGACACAGTGGCATCCAGGTGGAGGACATGTCAGCTGGCAGTTGGGGAGTGCCAATGCACCATGTCCCAACAAGGAATGGAGGGACTTCTAGGTGCATGGCAGGGTCCACAGCAGTGCTCAAGAGTCTCCATTCCTCCAGTCTGCAAACTGGTTTAACCAGCTCAGGTGTGAAATAACTGCATCATCCCTTAGCTCCCTCCAACTCTGGTTTTGTCTTCCAACCTTTGCATGAACTTTGTTCTCGTAAAGGGGTTGTTTCTCTGCTCTGGCTTCCATGTCCAGAGCCACGGATGCCCTGGATACCTTATTGAACAGGACTCGCACATGTTCATCCTTTCTTCTTTTTGTCTCCACAAAGTTGTAAGTTCCAGCTTAGAGCAGTGCAAAGCAGAAAGACAGTACTACTGCAGCAGTTCCTTATGCAATACCACTGCAATACCACTGTGGATGGCCCACACGAAGGGCAGTGTCCCGTCGCAGTCCTTGAGCCTCTCAGTGTTTACACGTAGGATCTGGCTGGGGTCGCCTGTGGCTCTGCAGAGCCAGCTCCCCTCCCCTCTTGCACTACAAAAAGCTTAGGCTCCTCTGGCTCTGCCCTATGCAGGGTATCAGCCCCTCCTCCAGAGAAGGGAGAGCCGTGCCCCTTCATCCACCGTTGCCTCTCCCACTGAGACACGAGCAGGACACAGCCAGCAGTGTGCACAGGACACATTCTTGCACACCTGCCTGCCCGAGGGGAGCCAGCACTGTCAGCTGGCTGGGGCAAAGGGCAAAGCGGGACATGGCACAGCCACGGATGTGTCAGCTCTGGGACATGGATGAGGCCCCACCAGTCTGGACATCCAGCCCCTGCCTGCTGGACATCCCCATCTGGTCATCCATCCCTGCTGGACATCACCCTGATGCCTGTGATGGCCTGGGGGCACAAAGGGAGAAAAAACAAGCCCTGCTGTGACCTGAAGTTCAGGGCAGATAAGGTCCCACTTCTCCCGTCCTCCAGCCCAAGGAAGCTCAGCTCCAGCCTCTACCAGCCTCGCTACAGTGTGGGATTCCTTACTGGGCCCCCCAAATGGGACGTGGCATGCAAAGCAGGCAGGGAGAATCACATCCCCAGCCCATCCCTGCACTCCTGCCAACCCAGCCCGGCACCCACTGGCCACCCTCATTGCACAGGACTGCGGCTCCCAGCATCTTTGCCAGAGCCCAGCACTTCCCCAGTGCAGGCTCAG
>NW_010113131.1:1751-2407 GCF_000699245.1 Pterocles gutturalis | reverse complement strand
CCCAGTCCAGCCTGAGTGGCGCCCCGAGTGCTCCAGCAGCAGAGGCAGTACAGGCAGAGCAAGCCCTTTGGTGTCTCATCCCCGTGCTGGCCTTGCCTGTGACCTTGAGCCACGTCAGCGGAGCTGGGTGCAGGACTGTGCAGCACTGCTCATTGGGGCACGCAGCCCAGGGCTCAGCCCTGCACCCTGCTTGGCTAGACCCCAGCCTCTCCCCAGCAGCCAGCAACAGGGCAGCAGTCACATACAGCAGGGTGCTCTGCAGCATGGAGCCATGTCCCCCCCCGCCAGCTGCTTGGGAGGTGAAGGCCAGTGCACCAGGCATCCCTCCTTATCCCCCGTTATCTTCCAGACAAACCCAAACTGGGTCTTGAGTCCCTGACGCACTCACACACTTGGTAGCGCTGCCAACGTGGGGCTCTTCCTGGGGGGCCCCTGCGGGTCTGCGAGCACAGCCTGGGCATGGGGTGGCCCCGGGTGTGCTGGGGGTACAGGGGACAGGAGTGCCATGCAGTGTGGCAGAGTCTGCAGCAGGAGGTTCCCAGTGGGATGGCTGAAGGGTGGTTCCTCTGGGCCTGGGGCATCCCCTAGCACAGCCTTTCCCCAGCGCCAGCCTGCCCCCGTCCTGTTTGGTGAACGCAGCCTCCAGGGTGGAAATG
>NW_010113131.1:0-1458 GCF_000699245.1 Pterocles gutturalis | reverse complement strand
CAGAGCAGCGCATCATCCTGGACAAGTAAATAAACCCCAGGCTGGCTCTAGAAGCACAAGCTGCACCGGAGGAATCATGGTGGCTCTTTCTGCTTCTTTCCTTCCCTTTTCAGCCACTTCCCAGCTCACCCTTGGCAGAGAGGTGAAGGTGGACCCCGACAGGTCACTTCTCCAGGGCAGGGCCAGCATCCCTCTGGAATGCAGCAGCAATACAGCAGGATGGGTGTACTGAGGCCACCATGTAGGGTGGAGGGGCTGAGCCACCAGCCATGCTCCCGGTGTATTTCCAGGGTAGAGAGATCCTGGCTCCCAGGTGGGAAATGCACCAGCACAGGCTGGGCCACCAGTTGGAAGGCAGCTCTGTGGGGATGGACCTTGGGATCCTGCTGGGCACTGGCAAAGCAGGAGCCAGGGACGTGTCCTTATGGCTGGCCCCAGCTGCACTGGGCAGGGTGCTGCCAGCAGAACAGGGAAGCAGAGCACCGGGAGGGCTGCATCACTGTGTCCTCTCCAGTCTGGGCTCACCCAGGCAAGGCATGGACTTGGTGGGGCAAGCCTGGGAAAGGGCCATGACGGTGGTGAAGGCACTGGAGCACCTGTACTATGGAAAGGCTGCAAGAGCTGGGTCTGCTCAGCCTGGGGCAGAGGAAGTTCAGGGGGATCCTGTTAATGTATAGAAATACCTGCAGGGAAGGGTGCAAATAAGACAGAGCCTGGCTCTTCCCAGTGGTGCCCAGTGACAGGACAAGCTGCAACGGGCACAAACTGGGAATACAGGAGATTCCCTTTGAACATCAGGAAACATCCTTGTATCGTGAAGGTCAAACACTAGCACGGGGTGCCCAGGGAGACTGCAGAGTCTCCATCCTTGAACATACTCAACACCTGACCAGACACTGTCCTGGACCCTAAGGCAGCTTCAGCAGGTGCTGAACAGGATGATAGCTCCGTGACCTGTCCCATACAGAGCATCCATGTGCAGGTGCATGCATGTGGCTAGGCATGCACGGGTACCTGCATGCACACACACACACAGAGGGGTACACACATGCACAAGGTGGGTGTGCAGACAGCTGCACACACCTGCATGCATACTCGTACCCAGACACACGCACGTGCCCCTGTGCTGCCCCCCATGGGTTCTGCACTGGCCCAGGCCTGGGCCTGCCCCACCGAGCTGCACCTGGCAGGGCGTGCCCATCACAGGGGTGTCCAGGCTAGGGGGGCCCAGGGAGGGAGTGCATGGGAAGACAGCACATGGGATGGGGTGCCCGCGACAGGCGTGAACAGGCAAAGGGTGCCGGAGGGGGTGTCCAGGACAGTGTGTGCACAGGACGAGGGTGCTGCTAGGGGTAGTCTGACACGGGAGTGCACGGGAGGGGGGACATCCAGGCAAGGGGTGCCCGGCACGGGCGGGGTCGGCAGTTGCCAGGAATGATGGGTGCGCATGCAGGGTGC
>NW_010113130.1:0-24889 GCF_000699245.1 Pterocles gutturalis | reverse complement strand
GTCTCGGATCACTTGCTCATTCTTTATCTTCTGACATAAGTTTAAAAAAATGTAAGAAAATCACTTAACATAACAGGATCACATAATTTCATAGGATGGCAAGCACACTTTAGTAAATTACATTTAAACATTTTCAACCAGATTTCTTCTTAACTAAATTCTAACTTGTTGTACAGCAGGGTACAGAAAGCATAGGCTCTGAATCCTTACATATTTCTCTCCTTCATTAAAAATGACTGATTTTAATTGGAGTAATACACAGAGGTTCCAGGCAGGAGCTTGTAGAAGTGGTTGCAAGGAGGAGATATCGCAGTGGTACATGCAGAGTAATTAAAGGGGACTTTGCGTGAGTCACCTCCCGCTCTCTGGCAGTGCTGCGCAGCTCTGTGCAAGCAGCCCTGTGCAGAGCAGCAGCTGGGACTCTGGGGGGGTGGGGTGTGTGATGGTGCCATGCACCCTTCTCCTTACCCTCTTGAAGGAAGGTATGATGGGTCCTGAAACATGCAATTGTTAAAAACTTGCGGTAACCATTTCTCATCTGTAAGAGCTGAGGATTTATGTTGCAAAAGAGGCAGTGGGTATTAATGTCTCTAAGAATTAGATAAAACCAGCAAGATAGACTAGAAAAGGAGTGACAAAGAAGAAAATTAAAAATTAAAAAGACAGTGAAAGAGGTCAATGTTTGTCGCTTTCTGGAAATTTAAGATTTTTCTAAGAAACCAGATTAAACTTTTCCAAACAACAGGTTAGTAGATTCCAGAGGGAGAAAAACATTACCCATACTTTAATTATAACCCTGTAATGCATATGAAATATTTTTATTGTGGCACTTAACAGTTTTTAACGATATGCTGATATGCTGCATCATCACATGAAGGAGCGGTTGATGGACACCAGCTCAAGGAACAGTCTACGGGTTTTATGGGCTCTGATTCTGCTATGACTCGGTAGCTTTCAATAGCCCTCCCTCGGGAACTAGTTCTCATTAGCACTGAGGAGCACCAGAACCAGGCCAACAGCAGATAAAAAGCTACTGTTCATAAAACCACTTTGGCTTATACACATGCACAGTTCTGTGCATATTCACTTAGTGATGTTCAGAAATAAGGATGTGGTTCTGCCGTGTTTAGTTCACAATATTAATTGCACATAATAATTCACAACTGTTGTTTTCAAGTTAGGCTTAAATAAACACTGAATATTATTATCTGGTTGATGCTAATTTATGCAGCATAAATCCTGAACTGAGATATTTACCACAGCTATAAAACTGTCTTATGGTCAAGTCCAGGGACGTTTTGGTGCGCTGCCTTGTATGTGCATGAGTTGGGGTTTCTAGCACTGGCTTCATTCAAGCAAGGGTCCTGATGGGTTGGATTACTTCTGTTCCTTGCATTTTGAAGGAGGGCAGAATGGAGAGTTATGACAACTGTTTGTAACCTTTAAATTTGTGAAAAAACAGCAAGTATATTCTGAGGGAAAAAAAAACCCCACCAAACAAATTCTACCCACTCGAGGATACCAGTGAGATAAATGGAAATTTTTAGTCTGCAGAGCACTACCTTTCCACTATAAAGGCAAACGTAATTATACTAATTGTTCCAGGAAGAGCAGAATTAATGAAATCTGGTTTAATAAGTATTCAGGTCCGTTGTCCCCTACTGCTCCTCTCCCCCTTCCCTGATAATAACCAAAACTCTTCTTATAGCAGTCCTATCGAAGGAAAAAGAGCAGGTCTGGAGCTATGTGTGCATTGAGTGGCCAACCAATATGCACACACTGATTTATCCTGCTGTCTGCTGCCAAATGGAGTGTATAACAGCTGTGTTCTGCGTGCTTCTCTTTCAATAGAGGAACTAATTCAACTTTCACTTTTGTAACCACATTGAGACTTCTGTCCCCTTTTCAAATCTGACTGAAATTGGCAAAAAAACTTTTAAAAGTACTGAAGAGACTGACAGATGGATGGATAGACAGCACAATGACATAAGCCTTGTTTTCTTAGCAGTCTGAGATGGCATATCTGATTCAGTAATTCAGTGTTGAGGCTAATAGATTTTTTCATACAGGGAAGCAAATTGCATTGATTTCACTGTTCAGAATTCCTTTGGGATTGTTCAGCTTGTCCCGTTCATTCCTTAACGCTTTATTGAAGTGTAAGTATATACATTTCAGAAGGCATCCTACACAGGTTTGGGACTGGGGACAGCTGTGATTTAGTATGCCCTGATGACATTAATTTCCTTTCTCCTTGAGCTGTCTTCCTTCGAAGCGTATAATTTTGTTTGCCTGTGTTTGGGAAAGAAGAAAGTCTAGCTATGCCATCCGTGAGCAATCTGTACTTTATATCCGCATTAGCAAGTCTAAGAGCACAAACAGTATTTCCCTTGCTGAATCACAGGGATTAGCTTATTTGTTCAGTGCCTGGTTTATTCATTAGTTTACTTTTACTGATATCAAACACAGCTAACTTGCAAATGAACTACAAACCTGAAAGTACCTATTAACAAGATAGTGGCCACATGTGTGAGTGAGATCTTAATTAAATTTCTCATCATAGGTTTAGGTTTTTTGGGGTTATTTTCCTTTTGATGCCTAGATCTGGAAAGACACTGCTAATTTTTTTGATTCCTAAAAAGTATCAGGGGGTCTTGTAGGTAAATTGGTCTATGATAAACTCTGCGCTGGTGTGGCCAGACAGCTACTTGATTAACTTAATAGTTATTTCTGGCTTTAAAAAAATTATAAAAGAGAGGATCACAACTTCATAAAGAAATGAGTCCTACCCAGTTTTTCGGGGAGAGACACCTCAGCTGTGGAGAGTCTTGGAAGGAACATGAGCGTGGTTTGAAGGCTTCTGAGAGAATATGCAGCTATTTTCTTGGTGAATGGGGTGCACAGTGGCCGCAAGAGTCAGCATGGGAGGATTCTTGTCTGCATAGCTTAGTCTCATAAAGAAGGGACTGTTTGACAAGCATGGCCTTGCTGGGAGGTCAGATAGGCTGTGAGGCCTTGTGCACAGGTTGTTTCATGTTATGTTGTAGCAAATTAACCAAACAGGAACAGCTGTACCAAAAGCAGTGTCTCACACTGTTTTGCCACTTCAGGTGAAACCTTTTGCTTTAGAAATACAGCATTCTCTCAGCTCCATTAAATGTGAAGCTTCCTGATAAACCTCAATAGTGACCTGCTTCTGGCAGGGGAATGGCTGGCCTGCTGCCGCCTCAGCCCTACCTGCTCCTGTGGCTACCTGGTTCTTCCCCACCACTTGCCTGAGCCAAGGGATGTGGTGGCTCTGGAGGGGGGACATGAGTCACTCAGTGACTGATTCTTGAAGGTCCTGTTCCATGTGACCAGTGCTCTACGGGTCTTGTGGAGCTGCCTCTGGCCCCAGGGAAGCAGTAGGCCACCCAGGCAGGGGAGGAGACCTGGGGACCTGTAGCTCACAGTGCAAGCTGTAATGTGAAGCTGTTGCTGTGCCAAGATTCAGAGCAGAGTCCTTCCTGGTTCTAGAACTGAAAAGAGGCATCCCGTGAAGGTCTCTGCCCTTGTGGGAAAAGGCCATTGATTTTGGAAGGTTTGACCTCAGTACTGCCCAGATTGGTCTAGCTGGGCATGACGAAATTTGTTTCAAAACATTTCAGTTTAGCCTCAAACCATTTTTGAGCCTACCTCTTTGTTATATTACCTTCTGAATAAGAAGAAACAGGGAGTAGTGGCTCTACGAAATCCCAAAGTAACAACACCATTTCGTAGTTGCAGAGGCTTACGTCTTCAGGCAGTGAAGCACAAGAGCATTGGAGCAAATCTTCAGTAGGGTTGGTAGGTGCTGCATGTGGCTGGTGGACTGCTCTTTTGATATGGTCAGACAACAAACTACCTGCTTTTACACTGTCAGCAATCACACTTCTTAACAATTCTATTAAACCTTTGAGCTATCTGTAGAGAGCTAGCAGGGAATGGACAACAGATTATCTTGTTTGACCTCAAACTTGGAGGTACAAGTGTTATGCAAAAACTGAAAGAGGAATTCTTAAGAGTGACAATGCTTTTAAAATGCTTAGCTGGGTTTCTTTCTTGATCTGCCATGGGTATTGTTCAGAAACTTGAGCAAGTCATTAAAGAGCTCTGTAAAAATCAGAAAAGTGAGGAGAACATTGCTTCCTTTTTTTCTTTTGTGGTTGCCTGTGTGAATTGTACATTTTTGGGGGAAAGGGCAGTCTTCCATTTCCTTACAGTTATTTTCTGCTAATTACTCAGATCTAACAAATAAAGGACTTGGAAACTGTGAAGCAGAAAAGGAAGAGGAAGAAGAACACAACTACGACTATGTGGATGAAAGCATAATTGAAAACATAAGAAAAGTATTTCAAGACACCACAGTTAGAAATAAGCATGCACTCTCTGAAGGAAGAAGGTGAGTGCGACTCACGGTCACTTGCGGATGCAACCAAGTGCAGGCAGAGTGTTTTTTCAGACTGGCTGGTAACTTTCACTCTCCAAAATGAGCGAGGGTTTCCCCTGGGAGCTGCCCCTGTTGTCCCAAGTGTCCTGGGAACAAGGCAAGAAGGTCATCTCAGAGCTGCCGGCTGTGCTCCCCTGTCACTCTTGGCAATGTCACCTTTGTCAAAGTGGTTGTTCTGGTGATAGAAGTGCACAGGAAAGACCAGGTTTCCAGGAGGAGACAAAACCTTAATTAGACCAACAGGTACCCTTATAAAAACATGCAGAAACCCAGAGAAAGGCTTTGTATAGGAAACCATGTCTAATTTTTCTGATTTGTGACTGTTTGCTGTAACAAATTGTAGCACTCTAAATGCAATCCTTTTCCTCTTTTTAGAAGTGGATGCCTTGTTATGCATGGCTAAGGTTTGTCTCTTGAAAAGCTTTCAGGAATTATCTGTGTTTTCACTAAATCCTCAAGGAGTTTATTTATGAAGTGGTATTTTATTTCAAAATGTACTTTGTAGGGAACTTGCTCTATTGCATAAAGAAGTTGAGAAAGAGAGACTGAAACTCTCTTTTGACTAAAATGGTCCATTGACTGTAGGCATTAAGGGAAAAGCACAGTTTCAAGAAGCAATGCCAGCCTGGAGGATCAGCCTCTAATTATACTACTTACTGTTGAGGCATCAGCTCCTTTAAGTATTTATCCACCTGCCTTTTAAACTCCCTATCAAGAGAGTCAAGGTTTTACTTTATTAGTTGTCTTCTTTGACGGCTCTGGCAAAACATGAAAGAACCTTTGCTGCCTTGAGGGAGATCACTGTCTGTCTTGGATTATGAAGCAATGCCATAAATTATCATCTTCAGTGGATGATGAAAGTCTACACCCTCTGAAATCATTAGCTAGCCAAGGAGCACATAGGTCCTCCAGCCTGCTGGTCTCACCCTGACCATCAGAAGTCCTCCATTATGGCTTTTATTTAGCATTTAAAATTTCTACCAAGCTTCTGCGCTTGCACTTGTGAGCATTTTGAGAAATATAGATTTGATGTGGGCATATGAAATTAATCTTTAATGTGGGCAAAAGCCCTAAAAAATATCTAGCTAAATGATTGATGGAGTTGAAAAAAACCAGCTTTTGAGCATGTATGCTACACAGCTACTTGAAGGGTCTATTAAAAATAATAAAATTAGCTGGTTTAGGCTTAGTTACAGGCAAATAATACATAAAAATGAGTTGTCT
Organism: Pterocles gutturalis; assembly: GCF_000699245.1. Taxonomy (NCBI): domain Eukaryota; kingdom Metazoa; phylum Chordata; class Aves; order Pterocliformes; family Pteroclidae; genus Pterocles; species Pterocles gutturalis. The sequence continues at coordinate 19,200 of NW_010113130.1, read as the reverse complement.
CTTCCATCTGTGCCAGATGCCTAACATCCAATCATGTTAGTTCTACTTCAAGAACTCATCAATCAACAGTTTCCCACCCATGGTCCCTCACTTTCCCAGCATATTTATGCTATTTGTTAATATCCACTTTTAATTATTTGGTATATATGGTCTATCAAAATAAAATCTATTGATCCAAATTACTTTAAAATAGAGTCATTAGGAGCAAAAAGTATTTAAATGAAATACAGATGTAATCCTCAACAGTCAGGTCTACTTTGAGAAAATCAGTATTTATTATTTGCAGTGTTTCATCAGTACCCCCATAAAATCTTTCCACAATCAAATCCTTGAGGTCTTTTCCAACCTTAGTAATGATTCTATGATCAGGGCCAAAGCATGTCAGGATTATACTGGTAAAAGCTAGTCCTCACCCTAAGCAGGAGGGAGAAAGAAAGAACAGAGATTTGCTTCAGGTCATTGCAATGTTAATTTTGATAGAATAAATGTGCTAACAGGGTCAATCATGTTAACATGACCTCATCACTCCAGAACAATAAGCAATGAAACAAAGGATGACTACAGCCTGAGCTTGCTATAGCAACAACCACCATTAACATAATTTAACCTTTCATTAAAGACTCAAGAGAAAGTAGGAAAAAACTCTGAATACATTTAAAATGTGTGGCTTTCTTTTTAACAATACCAGTTTCTTTCTTTTTATTGCCATGTGTTGTTTGTTGGTTTGGGTTTTTTTTATTTATTTTTTAATAAGGAAAGCCTTCAGTTTGAAAGTATTTTAGAAGGCATCAAAGACGTCAATAATGGTTTTACTTGGGTGTGAGAAAAACAGGGAGAGAGAAGGTTCGTTGCAATGAACAGGAATAGCTCTGGTGCTGTTATAATGTCTCACCCCATGTATCTGCAAACAATAATGAGATGGAGGCATGCAGGACCAGCAACAACAAAAAACAACAGCAAAACCAGAAAAGGCAGCTTCTGTTTCCAGTGCTGACAGCTGCTTGTAGCCTCGTGGCTGGAAAAGGACAGAAACAACATGGTCCAGCCACCTGGAGAGGTGAAAATAAGCACTGGTGTCAGGCTGGTTTAAGATGTTGCTTTTCAGACTGGAACTTCACACAAGGGTTGGAAAATGAATGGTCTGAGATGATTAAGCTTGGGGCTTTATTACATAGGAGCCAAAAAAAAGGAAAAGTAGAAATGCAATAAGGAAAGAAAAAATTACATAGCAGTGGTTTCCTCTTGTCATGAACTCAACCACTGAGGCAGTTTTGATTGAACAAAGCACTTTTCTATATTTTAAATTTGTACTGATTTTTTAAAATGTAATTGTATGAAACAGGGTGAGGTGGAATTTTGTTTACCTTGGTCTGCGGATCTGTAGGTTACTGCATAACAGAAGGATAGAGACAGTGCTACAAATGAAACCCAACCTTTCTGACCCCACTGCATCTTCAGTAATCCTTTTGTACTGTTTTTCTGTGACATTTTTCCAGAGCTGTCAAACCACTGACCCTCTAAGCTAGCCGTTTCTTTCGTAGTTCCCCTTGCCTCTGGATGAAAGGCTGAGGCAAACTTTGCAGCCTTGGGGATATTGAAGTGAGGAACTCAAATTCGTGACTGGAATTGTATGTTCTCAGCACTTTTTGAAAGTCCCTCTCCTCTTAAGCAGTTTTCAATGCAGCTATGGGGGCATCACTTACTTTGCTAATTTTCATTCTTAGGTAATTTTTCTACTGCCTGGTGTTTTCACTTTTCCTTAATGTGCAAACTGAAGCTTTTTTCTCAGGGTACAATCAATGGTGATTACAGAAGGAAGGAAGAGTCAAGATGGAGCAAATAAATAGCTCGCTGCTCCAAGAGCTGCAATTCAGTTCTGAACCTTAACATACGCAGGACTTCAAGCAGCCTGTCTCAAAGCAGTTGTGGGTTCAGAGACCCTGAGGGCAGGGAAGACTACCAAACTACCGCGATTATTTAGATGTTCTTCCTGTATGCACAGGTCATGCCATTCCCTAGAAGGCAGATTAAAACATGCGTTTTCATCGTTGCATGGCAGAGTTGGGAATAGATCCCACTGGTGAAGTCTTAGCACACTGGCATATTGCTATTGAGTGCTAATTAAGTTATTAATTAACTTCCCTCTAGGCCTACATCTCTGTTGCCCCAGCCCCAGGGCACACTTGTTGGAAACTTCTCTCCAAGGCGGGGGGTTTATCTTCTCCCATGTCTGCCAGACCAGCAACACCACACAAGCATCATGGGTGCAGTCACACCAGAGAAACACAGGGAAAACTTTTTGCTGGAGTCACAGTTTAAACTGAATAAATGAGTTCTTTCACCCTGTTTAGGTCAACCATTTCCCTAAACTGCCTAAGATATACCAGTAAAAGAAAAATTTACTGGTATGAGTTTCCCACACTTAGGCAAAGTTGCTGGCATAGCTGTGTCAGAGTCATATATTAGCTTTACTTTTGCTGTAGTCTTGGGATTGCTGGTATAATTGTACTGACAAACCACTTTATGGCACAGAGAAGCCCTAACTCGCAGCCATTAATTTGACTCAAGAGCTCATTCACCTGCACTCCCTGTGTAATTTTTAAATCCAAATGTAAAGGTTTCCCATTTCACCCTGTTGTTTTGTTTGTTTGCAGAGACATCTGAAGCAAAATAATTCTGAAATTAACTGGAAACAAATAGGAAGCTGTGTCCTTCACATATTAAGATTGACCACAACTGTAAGAAAAAGCTGCTTATGAAAGTTTCCTTCTTGTCTCATGAAGAGCATGTGAGGTGGCAATTTAACTATAATAATCCCCTGAGAAACTAAACTGCTTACTTGTCCTAAATAAGAAGTCAAACCAGCCAATGTCTCATGACCCTTTGATGGGACAAAATTCTTCTATACATATTTATTCATTAAATTAGATAATGATGCCAAATCCAATCCTTCATTCTTATTGCACCTGAAATACCAGTTGGTATTCTGAACCACTGTAGGGCATATGCAAAAGGAACATCCCTCACTGAAACAGCTCTATGGTTGTTTCCTCTGGTTTTTGGTGGAGGGAAGGGTAGAGAGGGAAATGAAGGATTATCTAAGATGAATGTAGATTTCCTTACCCAGTTTCATATGCTTCAGATTAAGTTTCAAAACTGCAAGCAGCGAGATTCTGCCACTCCTTCAGATGATGACCAATACTTTTGAGCAATTGAAAGTATTACTTGCAATTGCAAAAGTAGTACTGTTGCACCACAAGTAATTCACCCTGGAAAGCAATGCCACTTTTCCTAGAGGGAAGTGCTACCGAGGACTAGAAGTGCCTAAATTAGGTAGCTTTGGTATCTCCATAAACTCTTGCACAGCTTAAGTTACCTAGAATCATTCTAGAGATGTGGATTTTGATATTTTGTTCACAAATGTGCTGAAAACATGGCGAGGAAGGAAGGACAGAAGCTGGAGCTGAAAGAGTAATGTTCATGCCAGTCCTCCCAACTGATGAAATGCACACACTGCCCTCTTTAAGAGGTCTGGGAAAAGCAGTGCTGAAGAGCTTCTCCTGTTGCACCTTATGGTTGCAGTGAGTATGTAATCAGTGCTGATATTAGAGCTGTTGTATTTCTGTCTGAGATCACTGTGTGCAATCACACATGAGCTGCACAGGTAGGGTGTGCTTCGCATCTTTTGGGTGGCACTGGACCTTGTCCTCATGTTCCGGCAGAGCAAGTCTGATACCCATCATTTATGGCATATAAGAATCAGAAATGGGCAGCACTTACATAGTCAGTGCTGTGTAACTAAAAGTGTTAGATTTGGGCAAGTGCATATTTTGTCTCTCAGGGAAAATTATTGAGAACTGATGTGTAAATACACAATTGATGTGCCAAGATTTTCCAGACTCAACAGCAGCTTGGTCAGAGTGGCATATCCAGAAATTCCGGACAGCAGGGTAGAAAAAAGGTACGTGTCTGGAAAGCCCAGATGTACCATATTTTTGGTCCTACCGAGGAGTTAAAAAGCAAATGCTCACAAAAATGCCTTAATGTACTTTAAAGTCTTTTCAAGAAGGCAGGATAATATCTTCAGACTTGCTTATTAAAATTGTACTGAATGATTAATTTTCCCTAATGCAAATTAATTTAGAATTTCTCAATACTGTCTCACATTAACTTATTCAAGATAAATGTTCATGCTCATTAAAATCAGTTACAATTTAAGCATTAAGAATATTGCTCAGTGCTTTGATTCTGTGCATATGTAACATACAGCATTTTGCATATCACTGGTTTATACAGACGCTTGCAGGTGTGTACGAAACTTGTAAGTGGCTGACACATCACTTGTGGGTATTTGAAAAACATTTTAAGCATTTTTCACAAAAACCTGTATTTCTCTTTGTAGCAGCTTAAAACAGCCCAGTTTGTTATGCCAGCATATGCAGTCTGGTATTTGAATAAAAGGAATTTGTTGTGTATTTGACTGACTTTTTTCCTTTTCTGATAAATGTGACATTGTTCTCTGCTGGATGTCTGAAAGATATCATATATTGTTATCACAATTTTCCTTTGTGGAAGTGCCAGAAGCCTGACTCCTGCAGCTAGAAATGAGGAGAGGAAAACCAACATCCTCCTGAGCAGCATTAGGCAGCGTGATGCCAGCAAGTTGAGGGAGGTGACTCTTCTCCTCTGCTCAGCAGTGGCGAGGCCCATCTAGACTACTGTCCAGTTCTGTCTCCCCAGTACAAGAAGGACATGGGCATACTGGAGCCAGTCCAACAAAGGGCCATGAAGATGATTAAGGACTTGGAGCATCTGACATACAAGAAGAGACTGAGAGATCCTAGAAAAAAAAAAGGCTCTCGTTAATTGACCTAGGTGTTAGGATGGATGTGAACAGGGTGGGATGCAATAACTTTCCCAACAAACTTGGGCTTCTTTCAGACAGTCTATAAAAGAATTTGGGAACTAGTTTCTGAAAAAAACCCCAAGCCTTGACAGCCCTTTTTGCAACTTCTTCCCTTTAAAATGCTTCCAAAGAAGCGATTTGTTATTTGCATGCATCCTGACACCTGGTTCTGCTACCCTTGTCATATGCAAAAATCTTTTCTTGTATATTCACGCTCATTGAGTTAAATGAGTTTTATTCAACTGAGTAAAGGTGGCAGATTTTATGAACATTGTAAATATATCAGTAGCAGAGATGTCTCCGGTATCTTTTCCTCAGGCACATGAGCCAACATCACATCCTATCACAGAAATGAGAACTAGCCTGGCTGTTGGGTTTACATGATGCAGAAGGACAGTGGCATTTGCATTCCCTTCTTGCTGTAGAAGAAAGGCCGCAGTGCTGTCCTGTGAGGAAAGGGCATCCATTCTTGCTGGGGAAAGTGGAGGGAAGTGAGGAGGCATAAAGTAAGACCCTAGAAAAAGGTTCATGTTCTATGCATCAGACTTAACATACATTGTGATTCCCTTATGCCATACAGATGACCACAGTGATTTTATACTGCTTGCTAAGAAATGTTAGACAAACCTCTAATGTCACCGCGATACTTGAGGGACCTGGTTATCCCAGACATTACTGCTCAAGAAGACTGCATTCAAGATGGGAAAGCCATTTTCAGCTGACCACAGACCATGACTGCTATGCCTGAAGAGAATACAAGTGTATTTAAATAATAAGATATTTGCTTTGCAAAAGATTGGCATAAGCTTTTGCACAGACCTGTTAGCTCAAAGGCTTATCTCTTAATGCTAAGAAGTATTTCCAGTGTGTTCTCACTGAAGGCCTGCTGTTTCTGCAGCACTCTATGTGTGCATAAGCCCTTAGTGAGATGGCATTTTCTGTTTGGATGATCAGCATGCACATTTTTTATATATCCAGCCTTTGTGTCTAGGAAGATAAGAAGAATCTCCTCCCTGCATTCTTCTTTAAATGACAAAAGCTCTTTTGCTTAAATACAATGTGTCAAACAAACTCCTATCTACCACACTCTTCCTAGTAAGAAGCCACTGTTTATTCTTGCTATCTCTTCACTTAAGGCATTTGATACTTTTCCTACGTCTCCTAAGACTGCCCAAGTCTGTTCCTAACATTTTTTCACTTTGATGTACCTGCACCATGTTAACTATCAATTCCTTGACACCATATTAAAACTGATAGTCTCCAAAGAGAGAGTATTCTTCCTTCTACTTCATGTATTAGTGTCAGGTAGTTGCTGGTTTATTTCTCTTTAACTTTCCTTCCTCCTCTTTTTTAAGTGTGCCTGTGTGCTGGGAGTGTTTGTGTGCTTGGCAATAATGTCTCTCTTTGATCAGCTACCTGTCTCTTTTCTTGAGTTTTTAGTTCGTGTTTTCTAGGATAGCCTTTTATGACTCTTTCTCTGGGACTGACAAACCATGCAGGTCTGATCTCAGTGCAGACTGCCAGCCACTGACAGCTGGGTGGGAGGAGGGATCACCCTGCCTTTGCCTTGCTGCTGCTGCTCTTGCCCCGCTCCACTGCTGCTGGTCACCAGCAGAGAGGGGGTACCGGCCTGGGTACCTCAGTCCAGCCACTTTTACATTCTCATGTAACTTTAAATTCCTCCTGTGTGTGAAGACTTGGGAGTATGTGGGAACAGCTACATGATGTCTTGAGGACCTGATCCCTCCAGGATTTAAGAAATGCCTGTCTGTACAAGTGCCTTATCCCCGTGCTCCGCAATGCTGTCCCTGCGGCTTTGGGAGCAGCAGTGCTGGCAGCCGGAGGCTCAGGCCAGCCTCAGAAAGCAGCAGGGCTTGCTTAGCTCTTTCCTAAGAAGTTCCTGAAGAACTCAGAAGTTTCAGGCTTGCTTTCTTGTAAATACACTGTCTCCTCCAGAATCCCCTTGTCCTCACAGTGCAGAGAAAAGGTCTGAGCAGGGCTCAGGGTGTTACCCCACAGGGTGTTGCAGCTACTTTGCCAACAAAAAGACTCTTCTCCTTTTTCCACCTTATTCCAGCTGCCTGTTCTCCTTAGGTTCAGTGACCACACCTGTTAGCATTTTGGGGCATAACATCACACGAAAGGTGAGGTAGAAACAGACTTTCTTTCTAAAATTAAGCTTTTCTCCAGTCTGCAAGACTGGTTTATACTGGTTTTATATAAATAGTTCCAGCAGCTCTTTTCCACAGCTACAAATGGTTTTCAGTAGGAAGTGAGAGGATGTTAAGGATTTTATTTCATTACTTTTTCTGTCCTGAAGAGTTTGGTTAGGTATGAATCAGTTAAAAAACACTTAAAAATCACCTTGTTTCTTCTAGATAAACATGTCCGTTCCTTGTTTCTGAACCCCATTTTGAATGACTGTCTGTGCTTCCCACTCAGAGCAGCCCTTTCCAGCCAGTGCAGTCTGGTAGGTGCACAGCCCCTGGGCTCTCCCAGAGATCCTTACCAGCCCTTGCCTGGCAGCGCTGCACTTCACACCACACAAATTATTCTTAAAATGTTTCATGTCCCATTGTGTCTCATCTGTAGCACAGAAGATTTGATACAAAATGAGTTTAGGTTCATCTGCTCAATGACTTCTTTGCCTTGATCTTCACCAGCATAGACTCTGGCCGCACTGCCAAAGTTGCAGAAAGGGAAGGTAAGAACTTGGAGAATGAAGCCCACTGTAAGTGAAGATCAGGTTTGAGACCATCTAAAGAACCTGAAGGTGCCCAAGGCCATGGGACCTGATAAGATACATCCGTGGGTCCTGAAGGAACTGGCAGATGAAGTTGCCAAACCACTACAGGGAAAATGAATTTGCAAAGCCATTAACCATCATATTTGAAAGGTCATGGAAGTCTGCTGAAGTTCCCACTGACTGGAAAAGGGGAAATGACGACAACACCAAGCTGTGTGGTGCGGTCAACATGCTGGAGGGAAAGGATGCCATACAGAGGGACCCAGACAGGCTTGAGTGGTGGGCCCATGACAACCTCATGAAATTCAGCAAGGCCAAGCGCAAGGTCCTGCACCTGAGTCAGCGCAACCCCAAGCTCAAATACAAACAGGGAGAAGAACAGATTGAGAGCAGCCGTGAAGAGAAGGACTTGGGGCTGTCAGTAGATGAGAAACAGAACATGAGCCGGCAGTGTGTGCTTGTGGCCCAGAAGTCCAACCAGATACTGGGCTGTATCAAGAGAAGTGTGGCCAGCAGGTTGAGGGAGGTGATTCTCCCCCTCTACTCTGCTCTTGTGAGACCTCACCTGGAGTACTGTGTCCATCTCTGGGCCCCCCAATGCAAGAAGGACATTAAGCTGTTGGAGCAGGTCCAGAGGAGGGCCACAAAGATGATCAGAGGGCTGGAACACCTCCTCTGTGAGGACAGGCTGAGAGAGTTGGGGTTGTTCAGCCTGGAGAAGAGAAGGTTCCAGGGGGACCTTATAGCGGCCTTCCAGTACCTGAAGGGGGCCTATAGGAGAGATGGGGAGGGACTTCTTACAAGGGCATGTAGCAACAAGACGAGAGGTAATGGATTTAAACTTGAAGAGGGCAGATTTAGACTAGATCTTAGAAGGAAATTCTTTACTGTGAGGGTGGTGAGGCACTGGAACAGGTTGCCCAGGGAAGCTGTGGATGCCCCATCCCTGGAGATGTTCAAGGCCAGGTTGGATGGGGCTTTGAGCAACCTGGGCTAGTGGGAGGTGTCCCTGCCCATGGAAGGGGGGTTGGAACTAGGTGATCTCTAAGGTCCATTTGAACCCAAACCATTCTATGCTTCTATTATTCTCTGATCTCCACGCATATTAAAATTCTTAAATCATATGGAAAACATGCTATTGGGTGTTCGGAGCCCAAATGCCTCTGTGGATATGGACTGTAAACACTTCAATCTTAACTAGAACAGAGCAGGTGCTCTGATTCCCAACGTCACTGCAAAAATGAAATGGCAGTGGGAGATGTGGTACCAAGACAGGATTTTTCTTTGGAAATTAAACTTAAGTAAATTTCAGACTTTTTTCAGGTGCCAGTTCTTTGCAATATGTATATGAAGGCTCAGCATATGATTAGAAAAAGACAACATGCTCCTCCTGGAGCCACTGTGGTTAGGGTGACGGAAATGTTGTAAAGAGAGAATCTCACCACCTTCAGTAGTGGAAACTAGAGAATCACAGCTCACAACACCCTGCCAAGGAGAGGCAGGAAACATGCGCTGGTCTGAAAACTGCTGAGCAGTTTGCTTTTGGAAAATGTGGGTCTTTTTTAGTGTCATGCACCAGCAGTTAAAATACTTGTACTAGGTTCAGTTTTGTTTTCTATCTAAGAGTGTCCAAATCTGCATCTTTTGCTTTCCAGCAGAACTTCCTAGCTGCCAGGTTAAAGGCTGCCCTGGGCAAGAATGTCTTTGCTCTCCTTCCGTACCTGGCAGGTGTAGAGAAGAGTGATTTTTCCCACCAGCAAAAAGCACGTTATTTTCCATTAGAGAGCGTAGGCTGGAAAGGAAGAGAGTCCAAGTAATTCTGCACAGATTAGAGATCACAGGGAAAGGGAAACCCAAGAATCCAATTCCTGCTTAAAAAAAAAAAAAATTGTTTTCTGCATTTTTGCTAACAACTTCTTTGGACTTAGGCCCTGTAAGCTCTATGTCTTGACACTTAAGAAAGGTGAAGAAGTGATTGCTGATACCTGCTTAGAGCTCTGTGAAGACAGAGGTACTTTTCCTGGAGAAGGAGAAGGCTGTCACTCCACTTATGGAACAAAAAGACAGATTGCTGAAGAGGTCAGCCCTTTATGTATGTCTATTATGTAACATTTTAGGAAAATATTTGGTAAAGCACAGGTTCATTTTACAGCAGCTGTGCTCCCAGTTGCAAAAACGTAGACAAGTACAAGAACCTCACTTCTGACCATTCCTCAGAAATCCTACTCCTGTAGGAAAAGCATGGAAAACTGCACATCTCTCAGAAATAAGGAGCTGACCAGCCTAAAATGAGCCTGGACTACCTTATCTGTGAGTAAAGTAGGCTCAGGAGAGGAAGGCAGTGGTTCTCCATCAGCCTTGCAGAGCTGTGGGAGGGGAGCAGATTTCAGCACTATTGCCCAAGCTCTGAGGAAGGTCAGGCTCTTTCCTGGTGGATTTTTATTCTCCCAAGTTACTTTTTTATCATGTATCCATTTCTGACCTTCCCTCCTTCCCTCCCAAATGTTGTTTGTTTCAATCCCCTTATGCTTGCTATTGGCAAGCAGGTACAGAAGTTTAACTTTCTGACTTTCCGGAGCTGCAGACAGTTGTGTTTATACTTTATGCTAACAGCACCTCTGTCAAACAGAAACTGCTCCTGCTTAATGCCAAGCAGTCCTCAGTGAAGAGATTACACATGTAAAAGGAATGAGAACAAGGCTGAAAACCCCAGATTAATGCTGAGTAAGAAATCCCCTTCTGTTTTGTGAGTCCTCCTTGCTGGGAAAAACCCTGCTTTCGTAGCTGTCAGATTTTGCTAGCTCTAACTAGCAAGCAGACTCTTCCAGTGCTCTTCCATCCTTTTCCAGAGACATCCTACTGTACCTGACTGCCTTCTCTTGATACTTTTCTCCCTGCTTAGTTTCTGATACCTGTATATTTCCTTACTAGGATGCATCTTTTCTGTTTCAAGGTATCTGGATCTGCTTTACCTTTAAGAATGCATCATCACATATTTTGTCTAGACTTTTATACGTGCATCAACCTCCAAAGTGCAATTGCTGACCATTTTCTAAAGCCTTTGCCTAACTGGTTGGCATGCTGGATTTGGGCAAAGTGTCTGAAACACATAAATGACTGACGCTGTATTGAGAAAGATGGTTGTTTTTAAAAATGCTGAAGCATTTCCTAATGCTATAATAGATTCAGGTAAGGAAATATTTGCTTTTAAAAAATGTGTTACAAGTCCCCTCAAGTGCAGCAGTTTGGAAATTTGTAAGTTTATTTTCCCTATTTGTATTAATGGCTCTTTTTTTTTTTATCAAAGAGCGCCTTAGGTTAAATCTAAGTAAACCACAGAAAAGGTCAATATTTTTTTCCCAAACTTTTCTGGAGGACAATTAACTTAATATTTTAGCAGCTGGCAGCTGCAGTAATTACTTTTAGATTATACTTAAAGTCTGTTGGAATCTAATTACTCTGATTGATGTACCAGGTAATTAAGGTAAAAACTCTTACATTTGCTTAGACCTCATTAATGTATTTCCTTTGAAAATTGTTAGCTAATAACAGTACATTAAAAGTTTATCCATAAAATGACAATGAATAATTAAAACCTTTGTCCCAGGACATTAAAGGACAGAATAGTATTTAACTGCTCAGTGTCTTGATGATTATTTCTTCATTTATAGTGCAAATACCATGCAAGTTTGGGACGTGTTGTAGTTTAGACCTGGCTGGCAGCCCAACACCATGCAGATGCTCACTCACCCTGCCCCGTCGCATGGATGGGGGAGAGAATTAAAGGGGTAAAGGGAAAAGAGACTCATGGGTTGAGATAAGAACAATTTAATAACTAACCTACAACAACATTGAAAATAATAATGATAATAATGATGATAATAGTAATATATACAAATATGCAAATGAGTGAAACTACTCACCATTCCATGACCAAGGCTCAGCCTCTTCCTGGCTAATGATCCCAGAGCATGGAGAGTACTGAAACTGCAATCCTGGAAGGGAGGCAAGATTCCGACTGTCTGAGAGACCGAGAGCCAACCAAGAGAGTGAGAACTGACCCCGAGAAAGGGGTAACCCAGAGAGAGAGAGAGAACTTCCAGATAGATCCTCATCTCTATACTGGGCATGACGTGCAGGATACGGAATATACCATTGGCCAATTTGGGTCTCAATCCTAAACCTAAGGTCAAATCCTAGGCTAGTAATTGGGGCTGTGCTCCCTCCCAGCTTCTCCTTGCACCTGCAGACACTGACACAGCAGAGAAGCTGAAACATCCTTGACTGTCCTGGCAGCAACTATAAACATCGGTATGTCATCAGCCTTCTCAGCAGAAATTCAAAACACAGCCTCACGCTAGCTACAGTGAAGGGAGTTAACTCTGTCCCAGCTGAAACCAGGACAGGGAGAATGGACCAATCAAAGTGTGAAAGTGGCATGGAGAGACACAAATAATTTTATTTTATTTTCCTTCATTTACTTGGTATCCAGCTAATAATTCAGGAGGTGTAGACTCCTGAGGAGCTAGTGTTTCTTCTTGCTGCCTGGAGCTGGACTAGCAGTACAAAGAGACACCAAGGGCACACAGCAGCTGGCCATTTCCTATGGAAAGCGCTGATGGGTGTAGCATCACTTTTCAGGCTGACGATAGGCTCCCTTGCACATTCTTGCAGGCGTGGGTGACACTCCGCAGCCGCTGCAGCCAAAGGTTTGGGGGCTGCTCCCCACCCCAGGACTGCGGCTCCCCCCAGGGCACCACCTGCGGTGGGAGGGTGTGCTTAAGGGGAGCCCCAGAAAGTGCCTGCTGGAGGGGCTCTGCTGGAAGGGCTCTTGCTCAGCTACTACTGAGGTTATGACAGCTTCTTTCAGTCACTCTGGTGCTGGGGGAAAAGTCCAAATCTCACCCCTGACATCCATGGAAAACCTTTGACTGTTGTATGTGTGTCGGTAAGGCAATCATTACAATAGCTATGAAAGTATTTGAGTGCAACAGAGGAAACTGTGCTCCAGCAGAGGAGTAAGTGGCACATGCCTTTCTCCTTCTGAGTGAGGGGTATGGGACAGAGTTACCAACTGAAATGCTAGATGCAACCAAAATGGTGGGGCAGACCTAAAATGGTGGCAAAGCAAAGGTGCTTTCCCTTATTTTGACTTATGCTATTTAGGGGAAGTTTTCGTAAGGATGGAGGATCCAAGTCAGCAGATTCTCTAAGAAACTTTAACCCATGTCTGCCTCCATGATCCCTGTCCCACTTCCCCCCAACCTCTGATGCCAAGTTATTACAATTAATACCCAATATGTGTCATCACCCAGAAGACTAGGATCAGCACTTGGGTCTGAGGGTGCCAGGAGCTGGGTGCGCAAACAGTGTGAAAGCATCTCTTCCTCAGTAATCAAATCTAACATATGACATGCTGCAACAAGGGTTAGGCATGGGGGAATGGAAAAGCAACCTGTGGCTATACAGGCTACTTAGTCACATAAATTGATAGATAGATAGATCAATCTTTTCTTGAGGTAGGTGAAATGAATCCAATACCAGAAATCTCTTTTGGTCATGTAAGAGCTGCTACAGAATAAGCTTATTTGCTTCACGACTTGTCAAGACTGGCTCCATAGTACCCCATGAGGTACTTGTTGCAAAGCAGCATACTGAGGGAATCCATCTGTACTCAAGTATGTAATCTGAAAAGCCTGAAAGATTCAAATTTAATTGCAGCTGGTCTGCAAAATAGCAACTCTGGTGGGAAACAGTCAAGGCATTGGTTTTGGATCAGAACTTCAAAAAAAAAGGTTTCTGATTATCATCTGTTAAACCATCAAGGAAATAAGTAATTACATATCTGGTAGGATCCCTGTATGCAGGGGAAAAAGCCAGTCTGAAACAGAATATAATTTGCCTTTATTAATTTTGACTCCAATAATGTTACATTATTTATAAAGTCCAAAAAAGTAATAAAGTAAAATTTTCTGTGAGGCCTTTTATTTATCAAGAATTGAATTAAATAAATGAGTTAATTAGGAAAAATAAGGATAAAAATATTGATTCAATATGAGAGAGACACACACATGGCTAGTCAGGAAATCCTACTGTAAGAAATTACCAAGGCCAGATTACCAGACACATATCTGCTAAAAGGTTAAATCAATCAATGTTGGAACTGCTTTTTCTCAAGAAACTGGGCACTGTCAAATCAGCTCCTTTCAAATCATTATATATTCCCACTGGGTCAAACTTCTGGCTTGAAGCCAAATCTCCAATCAGTTCTCGGCCCATTTTTCTTCCTGCTTCGGTAGACATAGCCTTTTGCCAGAGCTTCAGCAACAATCCTCCTTGGAAAGAAACACGACATGACATTGTCAAATTAACATGGAGCACATGCAGCTCGTGGCACACAAGGGACAAAGTGCATGTCTGACAACAAACACCCACTGTCCTCTGGACAGTGAAAGGTAGACAAAGCTGGAGCGTGCTGATGGGGTAATAATTGCCTACAAATGTGTAGGGAGAAACAGGCCATTCATCCAGCTCAGGATTCATTGTATTGACAGACAACTGGGCTTGTTCTCTTGTCACCAGTGTTACAAGTCAAAATGATTGAAGATGCATGTTAAGGTCTTGGTCTGTAATTGCACATAGCTTCATGGCTTATGAAGCAGTAGCCTGGTAGTTATAATCATGCACATCTTTGTTTTTACTCTAAAGCAACCAAGAATTTGTACTTTTTGCCAGCTGAAGCCTCAAGCTAGCAAATGATCCTAATGCTTTCAGCCAGGCGATAAGCAGTGGCTCTCTAGCAAGTGTGCCTGGCCAGTGCAGCGTTAGCATCAGTTTGCAGAATAGAATTTGCCTGCTCCCCACTCCTGTCAGTGCTGATTCCATGGTGGATAAAGGGTCCACAGAGGAAATCTGAGGGTAAAAAAAAAAGTCTGCTAGGAAACCAAGAGGAGTTTATTCTCCTGCAAAACATGCTTTTGTATAAAACTGGCAACAGCGAAGAACTGAATTTGCATAGTATTGTACTGGGGAGATGAGGAGTAAAGAGGAGAATGCAGTAAACAGTCCTCTTGCTTAGGAGGACTGCAGGAAAGCTGAGGAGAGCAGGAAAGGTCTCAAATAAGAAGGCATCTGCTGTTCTGCCTTCAGATATCAGTGAGGGGCAGAGCATACAAAGTAAAGCTTCTGGCTATCCATGATTCAAGAAGCTTTAGAGGTAGCACAGCACTCTCACAATAGACGTCCCTGCTGGACTGGCAGAGGCAGCTAGAGGAAAATAAAGAGCAATCAAATTCTGAATCAAGAAATCAAGTCTCACTCTAGGTTGGACAGAGTCCCATCCTAAGAGGTACCTGAGGCCCTCTCTCTGCTGTTGAAGTTTGCAGCACCAGAAGAGGACTCCACATCTCATAGGGTATATGTAAAAGTTTGAGGAATCTGACTCTACAAAAACAGCATGTCACATTCTGTCATGAGTTTAGTTGCAAGAAGATCTAGTGTTTCAGGTCAGGTCCTTTCTAAGGCTGTGGATCCAGATTCAAGTCAAATTTAGCTTGGAACCCCTTTTCTGATCTGCAAATCCGTTACCAAGTTGAGTTAGCTGGCATTTAACTCTCAGCTGAATGCAAAGCCCATCCCTTCAAAGCAGAGTCAGGGAAATCTGCAAAGCAAGGGATTTCAGCTATGGACTTCATTATAGCTGCACCTGCATGAAACTTCTTCATCCCTCTCTTTCCTTTCCTCTACCGTATTTAGCATCTGCACCTCTTTTCCTCTCTCTCTCCAGTGCTGCCTTCATCTGCTCTGCTGCCCTGGCACTCTCCCTCCCTGCTGCCCAGCTGGCTGGCTTTTCCTTGCTGAGTCCCTCTCCCCTCCTGGAGGTAGGGCAAGAAACCCTGAGCTGTGGCATAGACCACCGGGCATGGGATAGAGCTGTTAAGATCCTTATTCAGACTTCAAGGAATAACAGCTATATGGAAGGTGTGAGGGAAGCACTCTGTGGTGTGAGGATGCTCTTTTGTAACACCGAATAGCCTCATTACGCATCTTTTTTCAGCTACAAGTACAACTATCAAGAGAATTTTCACCGAAATGTATAGACAGAAGAATAATATCACAGAACAATGCCATAGATCTGGATACTAGTTTTCCAGTGCATTTTAATATTGTGTTTTATTTTAAAGATTAAAAATAACTTTCCTTCACAAAGAACAAACAAAGAGATCCAACCCAGCAACACCTACGAATGAACAATCTCAGAAGCGTGTAATTCTGTGTTTCACCGCTGGATGGTGATGCACAACTTCTTTTAGTGAACGTGATGAAGCCAGCATTGTCTAAGAACACAGTTTTGCTGGGCAGGTGCTATTCTTCTTGCTAAACCAAAGATTGGGACAAAAACAAAACCAGAACAGCTGTGGACACACAAACCCCTTTTCCCATTTTTTTGTAATGACCTCTACTGATCTACACAAGTGTCTGTGTTTTTAAAATTCCTGTGAAAACTGGAGGAAAAAAAAAAAAAGCAGGATCATCTGCTCCAACAAATGATGCATTTGTCTCATGTAAAATCCTCACTGCATGTCATTGGTGTTATCTCATTGCTGCATTTGCTCTCTGGTGTGTGGTTTGCTTATGGTTGTATTTTTATCTGCACTGCTTTACTGTTAGTCTCTAGGAAGTGTTTATGTTATTTTATACTAAAAGTCATGGTGTTCATATGGAGAAAGGTATAGAAAGAGAGAACGAGACATTAAATACCTATGGACTGCAGACATTTGTGTGTTGGGCTCATACCTGTTAGTTGATTTGCTTTGTGAAGAGCCTTCATTGAGAGCAGGACTCTATTTTGCTGTGGACTGAAATCACAGATGAATGGGAGGACATCCCCTTCAACAAGCATCCTCTGGGGCAGGAAAGCCTGAAAGTTGTTTGTGGTTGGTAAATCTGTATGGAAGTGTGTGGCTGCGATGAAATCTACAGCACTAGCCCAGTCTTCACCGAAATTTGCTTCTGGATCACTGAGATATTTTAAGCTGAAAGAGATCAAAATAAAAATGTAACAGAAAATTGAAATCCCCTGTAGAACACGTAGTTGATCAGTTATCCCAAATGTGTTTTGTTCAGTATAAAATCCTGAGTGGTCTCAGTGCCACAGTAACTTAAAGCCTCCTTCAGCGCTTTACACCTAATTCATCCTGGCACTGCTGCCTCTGCCCCATCTAAACACAGCTCCTGACTTGAGCCCTGGCTCTCAGAGAGGAATCAGCATGTCGTTTTAAGCCCACAGCCTGCCTGCCTGTCACAGCCTGGGCAGCCATCTCTCGTGGTCATCCCGTGCTCTGACAGAACAGAACGAAGAGCAAAGCCTAAAAAGTAGAGGCCTAAAGTAAGAAAGCTCATGCAGACTTTTTTGCAATACTATCCTTTTAAGGAGATGTACAGAGGGGAAGATATCCCCTTGGCCATCTCTTCTGTCCCCATACCTGTCCTGGAACTTGGGCAGTGCATAAGCAATGGAGGCGACGTGTGCCCTCCACATGAGACCGAGGGCATCATCCAGTTTGAAGGAGAAGGTTGCAGGGCTCTCGGCTTTGTGTTCTGCAGATAACAGATACTGCAGCAACAGGGAGGAAAAAAGGCAGAGAAACAGGGGGGAGGTTTAAACACAATGAATTTTTCAGATGTACGCTCAAACCTCAAAAAAAAAAAAAGTTTGCAATCTAAGGAAAATTGCTTTTGCATAGTTAGAATGTGCTGCTTTGTAAGTAACTATAATGTCTGACATAGGGAGAAGAAGATGATTAATATAGGTTTATGAAGTTAATACAAATCCCCACTGAAGTTAATTGGAGTTGCCATTCTTTGACTTCAACAGAGCAAGGGGTTTATCCACCTAATTTAGGTAATCGGTCACAATAAATCAGTGGACTTTTGTATCTGAGTGCCACGGAAAATTCTGTGCTGAAATATTGGATTCCTTGAAAACCTGTTTATACTCTTTCAGACACAAATTTCTGAAGATTTTCAGAAAATAAGAAAACAACCATTAATAGTTATCCTTATGGCTATTTGAGAAGTAGATCTTTTATAACAACTTCTGAAACATTCTGCATAGGAAAAAACAATCTTAAGAAAATAAATACAGTTGTGCCCTAAAACCTCTACCTTCACTCACAGTTGCCAAGAGGGACTTCTGGTTTAAATTTTCTGATCATTATCAATAGTTTGACTACTAACAAAATATGTTGAATATAGAAGTCTATCTACAAAAATAGTTATTGGATCTATGAAGTTAGAAATATTGTCATTTTGGGGATTAGGGAACAGCTGAATGAGGAGGAAAGAGAATATCTACTTGCATAAATAAGTCTCTCTCTGAACGAGGTTTAAGCATTTTCAGTTCTTCAGATATTCAAAGGAATAAATGAACCCTATAAAACCAACTTTCACTGTATATTATGCTTTTCATTTTTTCTGCTTGTTACTTTTATAACAAGCTGTTATTGAAAGCAAACCAAGCTCTCTGAATCTTACAAGTAACAGTAATAATAGCTTTTAAAGATAGTATTCTGGTATAATTTCCTACAAAATATGAAAAAGAAAGTAAAATTATTTACTTCAAAATAGGCCTTCCAGTCATCCATGAGCTTGGGAATCCGAGACCAGCAGTCAGCAACACTATAGCAGAAATCAGTTCTTCGCTCCTCTGGTGGCAATATCTCTATCTCGTACTGCAGCTGCCCAAAGAGGCCAGCCTCCACTGCCCCCAGAAAGGGTATGACAGACAGGTAGTAATTCATACCTGTATCAATAATTAAAAAGGAGGAGGTGTTAACCACAATCAAATGAAAAATTCTTGCAAACAAAAATGAACACTGTCCCATACCAAATGCAGACATTTCAAATCGCCACCGATACCACCATGTTCAGCAACAGGGCATATGTACTGAAATGCACTAATGACAGTATCTGTATTGATTGAGACATAGAATCGCAGAATCATATAATGGTTTGGGTTGGAAAGGACCTTAAAGATCATAGAGTTCCAACCCTTCTGCCATGGGCAGGGAGACCTTCCACTAGACCAGGTTGCTCAAAGCCTCATCCAGCCTGGCCTTGAACACCACACATAGATATAGAATATAGTTCTTGTTACCTTAACATCCTTGGCCAGATTTAACTCTATCAGGGTTTTAGCTTTCCTAACCTGATCTCTGGCTTCTTGGACAGTTTCTCTGTATTCCTCCCAGGCTACCTGCCTTTACTTCCACCCTCTATAGGCTTCTTTTTTTGCATTTAAGTTTATCCAGGAGTTCCTTGTTCATCCATGCAGGCCTCCTGGCATTTTTGCCCAACTTTCTCTTTGTTGGGATGCATCATTTCTGAGCCTGGAGGAGCTGGTCCTTGAATATTAACCAGCTTTCTTGGGCCCCTCTTCCCTCCAGGGCTTTGTCCCATGATACTCCACTGAGCAGATCCCTGAAGAGGTCAAAGTCTGCTCTCCCGAAGTCCAGGGCAGTCAGTTTGCTATGCAGCCTCCTCACTG
>NW_010113129.1:0-216 GCF_000699245.1 Pterocles gutturalis | reverse complement strand
GCTGTGGCTGAAGAAAGAATTAAAAAAGCCCAAAACCAACCCAGACCAAAAAGACCCCAAAAGAAAACCAAAAAACCCCAAAGCACCAACCAAAAAAATCCCTCAACCAAAATCCAGCCCTGCCGTCCCAGCAAAGTGAGGTTGTTTCTCCCACCCGCTGCTAGCAGAACAAAATCTCGGGATCCAACACCAAAACATCTTCAGTTCTTCCCCCCC
>NW_010113128.1:0-1284 GCF_000699245.1 Pterocles gutturalis | reverse complement strand
ATATATATATGAGACTTAATTTACCCTATTCAGTTCTACCAACACATCCAAGATGGTTGAGTTCAGTCACCCCAGACACCTTCCAGAGTCAAAGGAGAACGGTAGAAATAATGTCTGTTGATTAACTCTGTTGATTGTAGTCATTTTCTGGAGAAAGCAGTTCTTAATAGAGATGTGATCTCTATGTTGTAGTTTAGTAAAATTATTCAAAATTAGAATTGGATTACATTATATAATAGTACAGACAAGTCCACTAGCTATTGCTAAAGAGAAAGATGAGGTACTTAGCAAAAAAAATTGCTGGTGTTGCTTGCTTTCTTCTAAAAGGAGAGGAAAAAAGATAAAATATATTTTGAAGTAAATATTACAGATCATGAAAATAATTCAGGACTTCATGATACTTCTTTAAAAGAGTTTCCTAAATAGGTAGTATATGATATTGTGTCACATATGGGAAATATATGTGACTTTCTGCCAATGACTTACAAATTCCACTGACTTCTGTAGACATATGATTAGGTTTGTACTGTAATACTTAGTATATTTAATTGAAATCCATAAGGTAAGAATATAAGTGTACTACAGGAGATTTATTACACTTAATCACAGAATACATGCAAAAGTCAGTATGTCAGTTGAACTCCAAAATCCCTAAAAGAATAAGAAAATATTCTACGCTCTTATTAGCTGTATGTTTATTTTTCGAATATGCTTTGTAACAAAATCCATCCATCCCACTCTTACCACTCCAGTGACAGAAAAGCCAGCAACAAATGCCCAGAGCCTGGAAAAGGATCACAGGCTGGCATGAGGGTGGCTGGAGGGCAGCACACAGGAGGTACAGCCTCTTTTGGAGCAGAGCCCAACTTAAGTGTTTCTACACAGATGCACATAGTATAGGGAATAAACAAGAGGAGCTGGAGATGTGTGCACGCCTGCGGGGGTATGATCTTATTGGCATTACAGAGACGGGGTGGGATGGATCCTAGGACTGGAGTGTTGGAATGCAGGGATACAGGCTCTTTAGGAAGGACAGGCAGGGGAGACGAGGAGGGGGTGTTGCCCTCTATGTCAAAGACCAGCTGGAGTGCATGGAGCTCCACCTGGGGTTAGATGAGGAGCTGACAGCAAGTGGATGAGGCCCTCTCTAGACAGATAGGAGCAGCCTCACGCTCACAAGCCCTCGTCCTCATGGGGAATTTCAACCACCCTGATATCTGCTGGAAGAACAACACAGCACAGCACAGGCAGGCCAGGAAGGTCCTGGGATGGGTTGGTGACCAC
>NW_010113127.1:66857-71046 GCF_000699245.1 Pterocles gutturalis | reverse complement strand
CTTTTATACAGCTGAATAAACAACTTTATAACTTAAACTGCAAAAAATATATCCGGTGTGGTTTTCTCCTTGTTAACTTCCATCTCGCGCTTGGCCGGAGCAGGAGAGGGAAGATAACAAGAACAAAAGAATTTGGTAATCTTGATTATGTATCTCTCAACAAAGTTTGTCACGACTTTGTCACATTCTTTTACTTAGAGGCTTATCTGTTTTTGACAAATGAGGTTACTGTTACACAATTAGTATCTTTCTGCTGGCTAACCTTACACAGCCAGCATTACAGCAAAGCTCTGTAAGCGTTACAACAGATCTTTTAGAAATTGGCATATATTAATAAGGTAATACATTGCATATGTGATGAATATTATACATATTAGATAAATTGTGAGGTTGTGAGGTTCATCTAGAGGTCAGCTTTGGTTCAGGGCCTCACCACTCAGGCCCTAGTATTTCACTCATGTGTGTACAGACGTGCCCTGAGGCTGCTTGGTCCTGCCAGAGGGGGGACCCCCATCTGCAGGAGGAGACGGGGCAGCTGAGGGGTGATGGCACCCCACCGAGCTGCTGCTGGGAATATGCTGGGTCCCAGGGCAGAGGGAAACGGGTGGGTTTTTTCCACCAAATAAATCCACCCCACATCCTGGCTCATGGAAACCTGGCCCTGGAGCAAGTATGTGTCACACCCAGGGGGGGCAGAGCCAGCCCCCGTGTTTGCTCCCCGGGGCTCAGATCCTCTCTGCTGCTTCCAAATTCGCACTCTCCGTCCTGGGAAACTTCGGTTGTGGTTTGAGGGGTTTTTTATCCTCCCAAGGCTTTAAAGGTCTTGTTATATTACCACTGGGTTTTGCCAGCAATCAGAGAGGACATGCTGGATGCAAGCGTGGGTTTCTCTGGTTTTATTGATCAAGTTTTCTCTTTGGGAACTTCTCAGACTCACAGAGATGATGGGATACTCCAGTATCAGCTGTGGAGTCTGAGCGCTACCTCCAAGCCATCCATTTCCATGCACGGAGCATCAAGAACGGATGTAGCCCCAAATTTCCTTCTAGAGAAATCTCAAGAAAAAATTTGTTCTAGATTTTTCTTACTATTTTTCTTGGTCAATTTAAATATTTTTTAGGTTGAGAATCAGTTTGAAATTAACTTCAAGGTGTGCAAGACAAAAATATTCATTTTTTCAGTTAGAAGCTGGAGTTTTAAAAAAAAAAAAATTGTTTCTGGCTCCTTCTAGCCTGTTTTACTGCTCTAGGTCTTTCTTGACAGATAATTTAAATACTCCCTGAAAATATTAATGAAATAGTGAATAAAAAATAAGAGGGGGAGTTTAAACTGCCTTCCTCCCGTTAGGTGGATAACAACTGCAGGGAACAGGGATGGAGAAGAGTTGATGTCTTTTAATTCTGTGATTCTGTGATTCTGTGAACAGGGATGGAGAAGAGTTAATGTCTTTTATAAAGAATGATAATCCTCGGACTCTGGGTGGCTGTATTAGTAAGTTGTTATAGACGCAGTTGCTTGTAAAAAGATTTTTAATGGCAGAGGCTAGTGGTGATGCCTCACGACCCAAGTGCTCCCCAGTGACAGTCACCTGTGATGCCAGCTCCTCCTCGGCAGCCCACATGCATGCTGCTTTGCTGACGCAGGCCGGTTAATTTTGGCTCCAAAAACAAGCGATAAATAGAAAGAAGACAATTTAAAACCATGTTTTGTTTGGTTTTGATTCGGAACAATAGCAACCCTGCACCACGCCTGGCTGCTCCCCTCCCTGCATCGCTCCTGCCACAAGCAGCCCTCCCACGGTCCCTAGGGGGGGCACGCCCCATGCACCCCCTCTCTGTCCCCCCAAAGCACCCCCCAGGGACATGGGGGAAAGCTCAGACCTCAGAGCCAGCACACACTGCCACAGCGGTGGGATGTTTTCTGGTATCACCTGTAGAGCCAGATACCTCCCCCCTTCTATCAGTCATCAGCTGAGTTATCAATAAAAATCAAATATTATTTGTGACAGCAATCAGAAGCTTTTGCAAACAGCAGCCCTAACTCGAATCCTCCTGTGCTTTTAAGACAATGGTGTCTTACTGACGTTAACCTATTTAATATCAGTAATAAAAATTAAATAAAATTTTAAAAAAACGTAATCAGGAACTGCAGTCCTGTGAAGTGCTCAGCAAATGGTGAGCAACACAAACAGCACTGAACACCCTGGCAATTAGTGTATTAAAAACTTCTGCTTTCATTCTTGCTGTGGAACTGTCCAGTTCTCTTCAAGAAACCAAATACCATGAAGCTTTACTCTTCAGAATTCTTTCTCTTCCTTTTCTACTCCAGAAATTGCAGCTTCTAAAGCAACTGTAGGTGCCCCTTGAGACACCCAACACAAGCAGCCTGCTTCAGTGTTCTTTGCAAGTCATCCCAAATTAGAATGTCAAAATTAACCCACATTGTCACAGTATTTTCCTCTTTACATTTTATTTTATAATGACAATATTGTGTTAGTAATGAAAACGGACCATTGTGCGTCCTTCAGCAACACAACGAAGGTGGTTCCAGTTGTAAACATAAATAATAAATAAGAAAACAGCAAAAATCTCCCTGTAAACGCAGCCAGGACCCACCGAGGCTTGGAGGTAGAACCGGGATGGGGACAGTGGATGAGGACTGGGAATAACATCCCCAAACTGGTCCTCGCTCCCTCGCTCTGCTCAAACAGCCATGAAAAGCCTGAGCAATCCTGTGCTCCGGCAATGCTGGCGGGGGGTTCCCTTGGCCAGAAGTGGGTACCAGCGGGATGAGGACCTCCAGGTTTGGTCTGTAGGGATAAATGGAGGCACACGAGGGAGCCCCAGGCTGTATCCATAGGAAACGATGCTAGTGGCACATTCCCCATACCCCAGCACACGGCACTGGTGGGTTCCCCATTGCCCGCCCACGCGGCTGCTGGCACCGTTGCTGCTGAACGGGATGCACAGCTTTTTTTGGGTTGGCTGCGGGATGCAGAAATCCCAGCTCAGCGGGGCTTGCTGAAGAGCTCAGCCCCCAGGTCAGAGCTGATAAAATGCCCCGCTGCCCCCCCGAGATTCCAAATTCACGGCATGCATCGCTGTTTCACGTGGCTCCCTGGGTTTCCTGTAAAGTGCTGTGGCTGCAGACTGGTTTCACTGGCCAAGGGAACACCAAGCCCAACCTTAAACCAGAGGAAAGCCCCAGGTTCCCTCTCCCACATGTAAAAAATGAGTTTCCAATAGGATCACACTCCAAAGTACCTGTTTTTCTCTGTCTAGGACAAAGTGCAAGTCTATATGCCAAGATGCTGTCTGCAAAGCTGTATTTAAGGGGAGAAAGAAACCAGCACAGACTGCAAAGCATCCTTTTACTGCCATCAATGGTCCTCCGACCTAACAGGAAACCTGCTTCTTTCAGCCCCTCAAGCAGCCCTGCCAGACCGCAGCTCTCGCCGCTGCTGCTGTTCTCGTACCTTGCTCTGTGGTCGTGTTATAGATCTGCCTGGTCATCGCTCTGAAGTTATTATACAGAAAAGGTGGGAGGCATGCTAAGTGCTACAGTATCTAAAATAATTTAATTTCCGAGCTCCTCGGAGCAAGGGATGTGTGTACACTTTGAGTAGTGATCTTCTAATAAATATATCTATGTATAATAATAATAATGATAAAATAAATAACAATAATAGTCATAATAAAGCTATGCACGTGCCCTAAGATTAGGTGCAATCTAAAGGTCACGTAGCTTAAGCCAGGGATAAAAACATCACTGCTAGGGATATGCTGCACTGGAAGAAGGCATAAAGCTTTGCTGCAGAGCATGCGTAGGAAACGGCAGAATAAGGATCTCGGGATCAGGAGAAGGCTGAAAATGCCCCATAGCCTTTGGATTTTTATTCTGGCCGTTCCCCCCCAGAAGCAGCCCTGCGGGCAGGTCTGGGGTGCTTGCCCCGGGCAATCACAGGCTCCTGCGCTCGTGCGCTGGCTCTGCAGCCGGCGGCTGATGCTGCAGGTCAGAGGCAGGGTCCTGAGCGCGGGCGGGAGCTCTCTGCTTACGGATGCTCAGGGAAATCCAGTCTTTTTTTGCCTGAGCTTGCAGCTCAAATCCGACCTCCTTCTGTCCCCGTGGCAGTGCAGGTCTCTGGCCGTGCTGCAAGGGGAGGCATTGTGCGCACGTCGGCATCCCAGCC
>NW_010113127.1:63347-66816 GCF_000699245.1 Pterocles gutturalis | reverse complement strand
GGCAGCAAGATGAGAAGCAGAAGTGCTTGAGATCTTGAGGATCCTCCTAAAATGCCAGGACTTCATCCAAAACCCCGCCGCGCAGACTTCAGCCCTCGCACACTGTCTCTCAGCCTCTGCCCGGTCCCCCAGCCCGTCGCCCTGCGGCGGATTGGGGCTGGGGTCAGGTATGTGGCCGCTTGCTGATGCCGCGGCTGGTGGCCTGCTTGGTCATGTCCTGGTAGGAAGCTGACTTCAGGAACCGGGGGTAGGAGTCCTTCTCCATCAAGGTACGGGTCTTGGCTTGGGCTTCGTTGAAGCAAGCGGAGGTGGCACCCGAGAGGTTCTTGCGGGTGATCTCCCTGGTTTCATGGTCAATATTCACCTGCAAGGAAGCAGCATCCACAAAGATTAACTTGGCGTTAACTCCTTTCCCATGACAGGGGAAGAAAACTGTTTTCTTCGTCTTCAGATGAGGGTGAAGATGCTTTCAAGCCTTTACATCCCTTCGTGTTGGTAGACCATGCAATGTTGAAAAGAAAGCTCTCACGAACAAGAGCAAGTCTTCCCATTTTAATAAAACCCACCAGGGTATTTTATATTCCTCTCCCGCCCCTTTGGGTCCCACGGGACAGAGGCAGCAAATGCTCTCACCTCCCTGGGCGCCTCGCTTTGGACAAACTCCTCAAAGATGCGGTTGGCCTTGGACGCCAGCTTGGTTTTCGAGCGCGTCTTCTTGAAGTCCTCGCATGCCAGCCAGAAGTCAAGGTTCTCCTCGCTAAATTCTGTCTTCAGGAAGGTGTGGAAGGCCGTCACCCCACCTGGGGAGGGGAGAGGAGAGCAGTTAGTAGGGCAGGAGAGGGGGAGGAAGAGGAGGATGGCTGCTGGCAAGCATCGCCCTGGGAGCTCAGACCATGACATCTGCAGATTTCCTTTCCCTGCAGGCAAATTCCAGCCTCTGAGACACTGCTAATTGGCCTCTAGACTCCAATAAAATCCTTTCCCACAGACAAGCAATCCTCTGGTTTTAT
Organism: Pterocles gutturalis; assembly: GCF_000699245.1. Classification (NCBI taxonomy): domain Eukaryota; kingdom Metazoa; phylum Chordata; class Aves; order Pterocliformes; family Pteroclidae; genus Pterocles; species Pterocles gutturalis. Next base: position 65,806 of record NW_010113127.1, on the reverse strand, counting down.
TTATCTGACCTTTCTGTAGTGAGGCTTCAGAGTCTTTACAGCTTCGGAAAAGAGCTAATTCTAATTCTCGGTGGAGAGATCCACTGAGGTACCAGTACGCCTGCAGGAACCGAGCAGTGACTGCTTTATTTTTATTTTCTTGGCTGAGATCTATGGAGAAAGGAGATGCTGAGGAGTATGGGAGGGTAATCACAGCAAGGATTTCCGAGCCAGGCTGGGGGGATGTGTTCAGTTACAAAGCCAGAGATGCTTGTTAGCCATCACAGCAAGTGAGGAAGGCTGGAAAAAACCCATGCCCAGCCCCAAACGGGCACTGTGGAAGGATTTTCTCTGGCTGTGGAACAGCTTTTAAGGTAGACAACTCCTTTTGTATTAAAATTTGGCACTTCTACTGTCGCATACCTGCTGTAAAGCCAGGTGTAAGGAAAGGATTACGGGTGGGACTCAAAAAGAGGTCCCCCCTCTGGGTCTCCATGGGGGAGAGGGAGCCAGCCCCTTATGGGAGCCCTGGGCATCACCATACGTATGGCAAATATTGGAAGGGAAAAAGGCTCCATGTAACTCCATAAAGGAGCCGAATTCCTTCTCCCCATGGAAGAGCCATCCCTGGAGGCACAGGACAGACAGACAGACAGACAGATGGAGGGCAGCAAGGCAGTTTTCTGTGCAAAGGAGGACACTGAGAGCAGACACAGACGGTGAAAGCATGGCGTGATGCTCTCCCTGATGTCGCACGTGGGATGCTTGTGACAATGCTCCTGTCCCAAGGCAGCAGTGAGAAAGTGCTTGTGCCCCCCGAAAAGCACCACCCAGAAGAAAAGGGGACAGCTTCACAAGGCAGGCGGTGAGCCCTGCACATCAGCTCTGTCAGGGTAGGCAAGGGGCCTCTTTCTAAAACCCAACCCATCTCCTTTGAGGAGGAGACAAGATTTCCTCCTACAGCCACCCCCTAGCTCCCTGGAAGCGTGTTGGTCCTACGTGCGCTCACCAAGAGAAGAAAACAAGATCCAACTCACTTTTGCTCTTCAGGAGCTGGTCGAAGGACTCTCGCCATTCAAGTACCTCTTGTGAGGAGTCTCTGGAAAAGACAAAAGGACGTGAGGCTCGCTGTTCCGCCGACAGCCTTCTCCTGCCCTGCGGCGAAGGATGGGAGCACGTGGGTCAGGCAGCCCCATTCATGGGAGACGGTGCAAGAAGGGAGGCAGCGGCACTCAGTAGGAAACCAAAGCCAGACCCCAGCATCCGTTACCTGTGGGATCTCTTTCCTTTCTCCCTTTCTTTTATCTTCCCCGACGGCTCACCAGACCTCAGCTCCATCGGGCAGCTTTGGCCAGGTGGCTTCTAGAGGACACTCAGAAGAGCCCTTTTCTGCTGGTACAAGCCCAGCAGAGCCTCCTCGGCAAGAAGACACCCCGCCTTCAGCAGCAATATTTAGTATTTTGGTTTTAATGCTGCCTGCATTCCCCAGGGGTCCTGGGGACTGGTCTGAGACACCAGACACTGCAGGAGCGCTCTGGGTTTCTTGCCTGTTGCTAAGACCCTGCTCTCTTGTGCCTAATGCCAGAGCAGCAGTTCCCCCATCTGATTTTATAACTGGTGGAGCTGGGAAATGATCCGCCTTCCCTGCCTGCCAGGGTGGGACCATGGGGAGGGCGAGCTGTGCTCCATCCTCTCCGCTGCGCAGATGGGCAGGAGCATCCCCCAGGACAGCCTGGTCCATGGGGACACGTCCCGGGCTGAACCTGGGACGTGGCACCGCGTGGCTTACCTCCGCCTGGAGCCCAGCTGCAGCTTGCTGGAGGTCCCAATCCTGTGCCCCAGCTCGGGTTTATGAAGCAGGATCCCTAAGCGGGTTTTCAGATCCTTGGCTCTGGAAGGGAGGAAAGGGAGAGGTGGGATTGTGGGACCACCCGACCGCTGCTGGGGTTTGCACCCCACAGACCCCACACCACTCAGAGGGGCAGCCCTCGCTCCTCAGCTTCAGCTGCTTCATTGCCTTCTGATGCACAAAATAAATCCTCCCCCAATTGCTTTTTCTGCTCCCTGGCAACCAGGCTCAGCAGTACATTAAGCCCAGGGGACTGTTTCCTCCCGCTCGCTTCCCAGGTAGCAGCACACGCATTTATAAAACCCAGCGAGCTGCCGAGTGCCCAGCTGCAGCTCCCACAGCTCCCCCACAGCTCCCTAAGAGCTGACCTGGCTCCTTTTCCTGTCCCCCTCTCCCGGCAATGCTACGCTGCTCTGAAAGCACTGGAAAAACACAGCCATTGCTTTCTGCTCGGCAGAGCGGCAGCATCCTCCTGCTCCAGCCTGCTGCAGCAGGATTGATGCTCCCCCCCAATTTTTTTTTATGGGGTGCCCCTAAGTCACCAGGAGCCCCCCACCACGCCATGGAGAAGGATGCCATCCCCAGCTGCACCATCCACCTACCCCATGCCTTCAAGACCCAGCCAGCACTA
>NW_010113127.1:50384-62486 GCF_000699245.1 Pterocles gutturalis | reverse complement strand
TAAGGGAGGGGCGAGGTGGGGGGGAGTGGGAGGCCCATGCTTGTCCTTGAGCATCACAGTCATAAATGCCTCCTCGATAACAGGAAAAAACAGGCTCATTTCCACCGACGTGCGGAGAGCCTGCTGAGTAACTGCCAGCGGGCAGGTGCGTAGATGGGGACAGCGAGAGGGACAGGACAGATGCCGTAACGCCCGGGAATTCATCAGCTCCGTCCTGCTGCCCCAGGACTTCCGATGCTCCCGGCGCTGTGAGGGTTGGTGGTGTAGCAGGGCAGCAGCAGGCTTTTCCCCAGGCGGTTTGAGCAGGGGATGCCCATCCCTGGCAGAATCAGGCAGTTTTGCAGCACCCCAGGGTTTGCATTCCCCAGGGCAATGCAATACCCCTCCACACACCTTGCACTGCAGATAGAGCAGGAGAGTGTAACATTTCCACATGCCCCCCAAAATTACACCACCAGTCCACAGCCGGAATAAATAAAGACTGATGCCTGACCCCGCACGCTGGCAGAAGTTGCACATCATCACAAATTCTCTGCTGGGGCTACCGTGGGAGAAGGGGAGGGGATGCACATCCAAAAAAGTCTGAGCAAAGCATGGGAAAGCATCTGATAACGGTGGATCCTACTGAGAACCAAAGGTGGAAAGAAGAGACGGGGAGAGGCTGGAAACTGGAGGGGAAGGGCTGAACCAGCAGAACAGAAGGATGAAGAGAAAGAGTTAAACCAGCATCAGCAACAGGTCCCTGTGCCAGGTCAGGCTCACACAGGGTCCTGGACTGCAGTGGGTGCTCCTGTCTTTCTCCCACCACTTAGAAAAAGCCACTGAGTTGTCTTTGCCCCCCACCTCGCCAGAAAAGATGCATCAGGACCAAGCACAAGTTTTTAGCTCCTGTCTCAGCCTTAATAACAAGAGCAGCCGCTTTCCCAACAGCTCTGGTTTCTTTCACTCAAGAAAACAAGCTTAAGGCTTCTTGGTTAGCAGATATTCAGCTACAGATAGGTGTCTGTAGCTACAGGCACACAGGACAGACAATTTCAGGCAGCAAGTCCATCCATGGTCCCTGAGATAGCCACCAAACTGGGAGCCACGTGCTGCTGGAAGGAGCTGGTGAAACGTAACTGCACGGCACGGGTGATGGGAGCCAGAGCGGAGAAACTCTGCACATCCCTGCCCTGCTGTGGCAGCCTGCTGAAACCTCTCCTTTGCTTCAGCCTCTGTCTCCCCGCTGCTTTTCCCCATAGAAGTGAGGTGCACTGGGCAACTGCACGTGTGGTTTTGCCTTGTCCCCTCTGGAGCAGCTTTAGAAGCGCTTGGCTCAGGTGAGGCAGAGCTGATGGCAAGGCAGGAGTGAGGAAATGCTGGCAGTGGGAGCTTGGTCCCTGCAAGCTCTTATGGGAGGGAGACAACTCTATAAATCCTCAGTGGAAGGGAGTCAATCAAAGGCTGTGTCTTCTTGAGCACCACGGTTGCTCAGCCAGAAGATGCACAAAGTTGTAGGAAATGCCACGATCATGCCCGAGTCCCACACTTGGGTGTTTGAAACCAGCACCTGGCTGTGGTTCACACCGCAGTGCCAGTACCACACATGTAGGTCTGAGCCCAGGCACAGGAATGGGATAATGGGATAGTGGGATAGGGCTGTTCTGCTGACATCCTCCCTGCCATGGCCAGGACAGACCCTCCACCCTCCCTGCACCAACCACCACCGGCTGGCAGCTCTGCTCCGTTAGGGAAGCTTTTGGAACTCTCCCCTTCTACAGGGTGGGAGATGCTGCTCAAGGACAGGCAGCTGGCCAGCAAGGATGCAGTACGGGCAATATTTTATGATGCAGAGCTCTTCAGCAGGGTTATGCAATAGCCCCGAGCCCAACAACGTCCGTGTACTCAGATGTCTTTATGCCACTCTATATCTAATTTTGTTACGTGCTTCCTGTCTCATTTAGCTTAGCAGCCTCCTGCAGCTCCAGCTCAGTTCCCTGTATTATCAGCCCTTGTTTTGGAACACAAAAAAACTCATCATCTGTGTCGCAACACCCAGGGCCAGGCTCCCTTCCCGTAACCGTGCCACAGCCTTACTGGCATCTCCCATCCACGCGGACTGGCCCTCTCAGGGTTTCATTTCCACCAGGGAGGTCCTGGAAGCCCAGGTGGGGGGCACTGGGGGGACCCTGCAGGCTTGGGCTGGGAGAGGACTGGACCACGGAGGCATCTGCGGGGGGAGAGCTGCATCCGCAGCTGCCTGTTGACAGCACAGGACCGGCGTTTGCAGGGGTACAGCTCCCGGCTTTCCCATTGGAAGCAAAACACAAAACCTCTCAGCCTCAGGTTTTGCTGCTGTTGTTTCTGGGTTGGTATTTGTGAAGTGCCAGCAACCTTGAATAATAGGAAAATAAGGTTTTCATTCCCAAAACTGCACAAATGAGGCAGGTAACAGGGAAACAAGGAGGGACTGGAGACAGGGTGCGAAGCATCCTTATACGTGTCCCCCAAAGCACAGCCCAGCTCTGAGCAGAGTTTCTGGTACCAGGAACTTTTGTAATTTTGTATGTTTTGAGTGGAATAAGAGGGGGAGGCTGGGAAGGGGGGGGTAAGGAGGAAGAAGAGGAGAGGAAGAGCCAAGGCAAGCCATGCTGGGGTCTCGCTGCCTCGCAGAAGACAGGGGCCAGGCAGGCTCATCGAGGAGCCCGATGGCTGATTTCTCCTAAACTGATGGGGAACCACAGAGGTGACAATCAGGATCAGTAAAACCTGAAGACAGCACTGTGTGCACTCTGCATTGCTTCAGCAGAGGCTGCCAGGAGCCCGGCAAGTCCCGTGCAGCTGTCTGCATGCAGTCAGGGAGATGCTGAATGCAGAGGAGGAGAAGGGAGAGACTTACAGGCAGTGCTCATCTTGCACAGCCCCTTCCTCCACCGGCAAGCTGCTGTTAAGCTCTGGTTGTGTTTGAGGAGAGATGGAGGCAAAGGAGATGGGGAAGGGGGTTCTGTCAGGGGATCACCCGTGGCGGGAGGTTTCCACTGTGCAGGCAGGAGTGCAGCATCACTTGAAAGCTGGTGCCCAGGAGGAGCGGGAAAGCCGCTGAGGCTGCGACAGCTCATAAGGGCTCCCCAAGGAGCCACATCACAGCTGGGTGCTGGCCATGGGCACAGCTCCTGGGTCAGGGACGGTCGGGGCTGCGGCAGGATGCCATCTCCATGCCCATGAGCCTTGCTCCATCCCTGCCTCCCCACCCAGGTAAAGCCCTGTCCCGCTGCAGGATGGGCAGCTGCCCGCACAGGCAGCAGCATTTGTCCCTTGGCAGCTCCCGTGTGACAACTGTCCCTCTCCCGAACCCACGGGGCATCGCATTGATTCCCAAAAAAACCCACACGCTGCGTTCACGCGAAGCACGAGAGGAAATAGCTGCTCTGGAAATTTGTAGCAGTGAGAAAAGAGATTATTGAAATAAAAAAAAAAAATTAGAATTACAAATGAGCTTTTCGAGGGGCAGCTGTTATCCACTCCACTCACGCGCTCGCTTCGCACAGCACTGCGGCACATCTGCGTAGGGAGAGGTATCTGACAGCAGGTATTTTTAATCTTTTCTTTCTGTTCCCGGCACCCGCTCTTGAAAGCCACTGAAGAGCAAAAAATATTAAAAAAAAAAACCAAGGATGATGGCTAAATATATCCTAACTAAGAGGAGAGACAGAGCAGCACTGATGGCAGATCCTTCCTCGGATGCATGCAAATTGTTTTGGCTCGGAGACAGGCTTAGAGGGAAGAAGCAGAGGATGAAAAGGAAAAACAATTAAAAAAGGGAAGGGAATCAGGGCAAAAAAACCCAGGCATAACAAGAAGACAGAGGGACCAATAAATTCCACTGCACTGATTTTTAGAGAAAAACAAGCTCATTTAATTTTCATTTTTAAGTGCAACCTTGTGCAGACCACATAGCAAACACTCACCTTTTGGCATGGAGGGTGGGCTGTGCACCAGTGGAGGGGTGCCCTCAGCACACCCAGGGCTGGGCCAGTTCCTCCCACCATGCAATTTCCTGCCAACACCCAAGCGACCCCCCCCCAGCTGCCCTCACTCAGCTCTCTGCCCCTGCTACCCCTTCCCCTTCCCCCTTTAGTGCCTGGGATTGCCCTCAGCTGCTGCCCGACCCTTCCCCAGCAAGCCCAGGCTCCTCCAGACTCCCTAAACTGGTCCTTGGGACTTGCCCAGTTGCTCTGACTTCTCCAACTCTCGCTGCCCATCTCCAGCTCACGCACACCGTGGTCCCCAGACGCGCTTTCCCTGCCTGCCGAGCCAACACTTCCCTTTCCCGTTCCTTACCTGTTTGCCCCCAGCCCCACTGCCCGCCCTCACCCTAGGCTTGGCCGGTGGCTCGCCAGCCTCATCCCTCTCCCCTGTCCCCAGTTTATCCCCCAAGGATGGATCAAGCCGAGACCTCGATGCGAGCTGCCTGCTGGAGCCTGGTGCTGCTTTTTATAGATGGAGAAAGTATTTGCTTGCTCTTCGTGGCCTGATCATGCTTGATCCATCCTCCCTGCTCCCTTTCCCAGGAGTGCTTGCTCATGCATCCCCCACCGCTGGTCCTGGTGCGGGGGGAGCAGACCTGGCACTTGTTTCCACGCAGCCTTCTCCAAGGATAACTGATTCTGACACTGCTTGTGCTCAGGTCCTTGGGTTTGGGGTGAGCAATCCATCCCAGTCAGCACCCAGAAAAGGACAGCAATGCACTGGCAGCAAGCTCTTCAGATTTACCTGGAATGGGGAATGGAATTTAATATGGGGACACGACTCAGTGGGGATATCATCCATGGCATCTGGTACGGCTGAGGAGCTTCTCCAGCCTCACTAGGGGAAGGTGAGCCCAGCAAATGAGCAGCTAATGCAGAGAGAAGGTCCAACAGGACCCAAGCACGCACCCTCCCCTGCACGAAGGAAAAATCTGAGCTCTGCTGAGCTGATTTGGTTTGCTTGGAGAGGAGGGGGAAGAGAGGTTATAGAAAGATGGGATACTTGGATGATGATTTTTAAGGAAGGGGGATCTACCCCAGGGAGCTCTTGTCAGCACCAGTAACCCCGCAGAGGACAGCGTAAGGAAACACAACACCAGATGCCTCCTTTCCCCTCGTTGCTTTTTAGCCAGTGACTGTGGGCACTGATAGAGCAACACGAAGACACTTCTTTTAGGATAACACCATTATCTACACTGCAAACACAAAGCCGAGCAGCTCCTCATCCATCACATTTTAGATCCAGCCTGGGACACACAGCGCATGATGCAAACTGGGAGTTGGGGGGCTACTGGAGACAAGCCATTCACACCGCAGCTGCTCCCCATGCCTCCCCGGTACAGCAGATCCCTCCAGAAGCAGGCACTGCATTTTCTTCTGTGCCTTTTCCCAGAAGCTTTGGGTTTTTGGCAGTAATAAACCCATCCCCTTTATGCCACCTCCCTCCCCTGCCCTCGGTTCCCCGAACTCCGGTTGAGTTTACTGCCATCTCAAATGACAGATACGACCTTCCCGTAAAACCAAGAAGAGGCACAGATCAGGACGACTGACTTTACTAAGCAAATACAACACACACACCTTTATTTACACTCTTCTTTTTATATCGGGAAGCCGAGAGGAAGCACAGCTGTGACCCTGCCACCGCAGCCGCCGTCTCCCCGCAGCACGGCTGCCCCCCCGCCCAGCCAGCCCCTGCCACGAGCGCAGCACGTGAAGCACGGATGGAAGAAGAGGACACGATACTGGGGACAAGCCAAGCCTCCGCAAAGCCCAAGGGGTGCGTAGTAGAGAAAAGCATTCTGGTCTAGCAGCAAAAAAAATGGACTTTAATTCCAGTTCTGTGAGATAATGCTTTGTGCCAAAAACACAGTACCAAGGAAGAAGACAAGTGCAGCAGCCCCAGGAATGAAAGATAATGCAGAAATTATGTGAAGCGTTTGCTTCTTTAGATAAGGGACAAGGAATAGCTACGAGGAGCTTTGTAGGAGGTATGTAGGAGAGAGACATCAAGACCAGAGACAAGTGTTGGGGAAAACAAAAGGCAAAGAAGAGAGGAGGGAAGAGATGGGGATGGAGGTGACATGAGACCCAGGCTCAGATATATGAGGACAAGCCATGCTGGTGGAAAGGAGGGTTGGCATGGACAGGAGTGCTTCAGGGAGGTAACCATAAAGAGGAGGAGGAGGAGGGAAGTCCAGGAGGATGGGACTGAGAAAGAGAAGGGGTGGGAGGGAGAAGCAAGGGGCACCCAGGGAGGGAAGGGCTTGTGCTGACGGGTGAGAGGCACTGCAGGACTGGCGTGAGGTATGCTTTGCTATTGCTCTGAATGCTGTAAACATTTTGTTTTTGTGTCTATCAGTGAACATTCAGTTCAATTTGATACGTGTGTGCTCTTATGAGTAACTGGAAGCCTAGCAGACTTTTATGTCTCTTATTACTAGCCAAACTTACATACGAGGCAAACACAACACTGGCTAAAAATCTCATTTTATGCCATTTATGCCTAATTCTCCTATTTTAACATGCACATCTATGTCTCAGAAAAGCTTCTCTAGTAGGAGACACGAAAAAACATACACACAAATTCACATGCACTCTCACCCACCCACACCCGCACGCACACACCCCTATTTCCCCTCCCTGTTCGGATCAGCAGGACTTTGTCCTTCACACCTTCCCAGTGTGGAGGGCAGGGACCCACAGGTACATCAACAAGTCCAGTAGAAGTGATGGAAATCATCCCAAACCTGGCTGATGGGCAAACGCAGAAGAGAGAAACTCAAAGCAGATTTGGGTTCTGCACCTGCTTCTGGAGTTAACAACATCTGAAGCTTATAGAAAAGGCAATTTGTGAACTCGTCTTCCCTTTTGCTATCAAAAGACTTGGGAGCTGACTGGATACATGCCAGCAAACACACAGAATAAAAACAGCTGAGCAAAACCATTTTTCCCCCCCTCTTCCTGTAGTGGTACACTGTGACATTACTTGAAACAGGAGCACAATTTTGGAGGTGTGTGCTTGTGGAGGGGGAAATGGGGTTTGTAAGTTAAGAGTATGCCTTTCCTTTCGGTAAGAGATGAATCAAAGATAGGATATTTGTCCTTGATGGGGATTAGTCATCACTCAGTGCTTTCCAAAGCTCTGGCTCAGTCATTATTTCCTTAATCAGCCCCTGGTTTAAGGGGAAGAGCTATAAGCTGCCTATTTTCATTCACTTCAGACTGACATTTGGCATAAAAGCAGCAGCTGGTGCCAATTTCTTGTTTAAAAAAAATTACTTTAAATAACTAGTCTACTTTCCTTCAAGAGAGACAAACTGTAAGAGCAGCAACAAAAACTGTGATAGACTTGTACGCCTCAGACAACACTTTTCCTCCACTGTACATTCTAGGATGCTTCCCATTGAAGGTATTACCTGTCACTGGTTTAATGGGCAAAACACCTCTGCATCAGCCTGCATGAGTACAGTTCTTGTCACAACTGCAGCAATGCCACCTCCAAATGCGTCCGCTCAAAGCAGTTCCCCAGGTCGATGGAGGAGAGAGGGGAGATTGGTTTTTAGAGGGTGTTGGCTACTTTGAAGTTTTTCGATCATTTCTGACATGAAAGGATGCCAGCACCGATGCTGGAGGAGCTTGCCGAGAGTTGTCACCTCCTGGGATTTCTGCAGCCACTGAACAGGACCAGTGGGGAAGCCTGAGAATCATCCTCTCTTCTGAGTTTCTGTTCCTTGTTCCTCGACAAAAAACATCTTGGTTCTGCTGTCTCCTCACCCCCTGGTTGCCTCGGGGACCCTCACCGCTGCGGGTGGCTGCCAGGCACTTTGCCCAAGAGCCTTGTCTGGGAGGCACCAGCTGGCACTGGAGGTCATCATCAACCAAGCCCACCCTGAAGGTGCATCGGTGGCTTTAAGAAAGATACCACTGGCAGTTAACATGGTCTTCTGCCTTCTCTTTAAAAGTAATGACTGCATGAGCTTGCTGCTGCTGTCTCTCACATCTAGGGCAGCACTGGGATGCTGTACAGTCAAGAGGAGGAGGAAATGGAAGAAGGCAGGGCCAGACAAGGTGGCCCCCTTCATCCCTTGCACCACGGCTTGTTTCACGGCACAGCACTGGGAAGCCAAACTGCCACCACGTTGCAGCGGTTGGATCACGGGTCGCTGTGCCATGGTGATGTCGCAGTGACGCTGGCTACAACTGACACCACCGGCCATCTCAAGGGGAACTGCTTCAGCCCAAGCAAACTGTGCCCTTGGGAGATCCCAGCCCATCCGGTGTTGTGCAGGTGCAGTAGACGTAGTGCTTCTTGGACAGAAGAGCTCTTCCAGCCCCTCCGCACAGTCAGTGGCTTGGCATCCTCCCTTGCAGGTCAAGCACAGAGAGTGTTTCACCACATCAGTGCCCACCTTTGGCTGATCTTTTCCTACAAAAGAACTGGAGAATTCTAGAGCCAACCAACCAGGTACCAAAAAGCAGGTTTCCCTACTGAATGGAGATGTTGCACTTGCACCATATTCAGACTTTAGCATCTTAGAGACCACAGGAATACACCCCCAGAGTAAACAACACATCCTAAGCCTATTTGTCTAATGTGCTGCACAGCACCCTTACAGACAGCCTCAAAACCTGTTTCCTACCTAATGCACAGACAGTAACTTTTCATATCCGAAAGCAGGCTTTTTTTATCTCGTTCCGAACACATTATGTTTAGCTTTAAATTCAGTCTACCTAGTTTACACCACACTACACTACATATTTACCACCAGCTTTCTGATATATCAAACCTACCCACTGCCCTCAGCTAGAGCAGAATTTTACAGCCTCTGATCTGTGGGTGGTTGAGAGAAGGAACAAAATCATGGGGTCACTTTCCAGGCCTTCATAAAACTAAGAAAATAAATCTCTGGTCTGTAGGCTCAAATCCACAGACAGCCTGTCTGCTTCTCCACTAGAAAATATTGCAAGAATCTGACAGCCGACAAGCTGGAACAGCAATGCCGTAGAAATGGGGCCTTCGGATGCTGGAGCATTATTGCACAGCACAGAGGAGGTGCTACACAGCTGACATCTGCAGTGTCTTCTCCTGCAGCTGGCTATCCAGGCTATGGGAATAGGGCCAAACAACACTTCACACACCAATTCACACCCGGCCACTCGTCCTGCTCACCGCGTGCTTCCCTGTGTCCTGGTTTTAAGCAAGCACCATGCAGCAGGGGCTGTGTGTCTTTAGTTCTTTACACGGCACTGAACCCACAGTGGACAATCGGTAGGTAACAACAGTCAATAATCAGTAAATAACAAAAATATAATTGTGATTTTTTTCATGTCACCTCTCCCTGCAATGCGCTGGTCAGGTATGACATGAAAATGCTGTCTGCCATAGCAGGCAGGTCTTGTGCTCTTCTTACATCTCAGCAGGGGGCAGATGGGCCATTCCTCTCTCAACTCTCTCCCAACGACTGCTAACTCGTTCCGGAGAAGCCACCAAGCCCACTAATGTCTCTGGCAGCCAGGAGCCTCTTTGTGTTAGGTTTTGGTACGGTGCCTAGCACAATGAAGCCTGAATGACGACTGGGGTCCTGAGGCTGAACTACAGTACAAATAAATAATATTAATGAAAAACAATCATTCGCACTAGGAGACTTGCCCGGCCAGGTCTAGCAAGAGCTTTTGGGATTACCCTCCTCACGACAAAAATTCAGCTCCTTGACAGCTATATGGTAAATAACTCTTAGTTTCCATCCCTGGAAGATAAGGGGCTGTGACAGGGTAGCAGCTGGTGTGCAACCAAAATGGAAAGATGAGCTGAGTTTGCTGATGGTTTCCAGTCCAGGAAGCAGCACGGATCATGTGCCTTTGCTTCCCCTCTCCCTTGCCACAGTCTCTGGATCCAGACCCCAGCAGCCAGCATGGGAGATGATGCTTTGGGCTGGACGTGGCTTCACAAGTTTCAGAACTGCCCTTAGGGCCCCTCCAAACACAGGGGAGAGGTGAGAGCCAGGGAGAGGTCTGGAAGGATGGAAAGGTGCAATGGCATTATTTACACAGAAACCAACACAGAGTGATTTTAAAGGAAACCTGCCTTCCCAACAAATGACCCCGTGCCTAGAGAGGATTATGGTTTTGTGCTAGAGAGAGGCAACAACTGCAAGATGCTACCGCTAACTGAAAAAAGCACAGAAACTCTGAGAGTCCTAATACCACATCCGGATCATGCTCTGGAAGCCTCCTCTTCCCCTTCTCCCTCTTTTCTCATTCCCGCTGCTTTTAACACCAAGAAAGTTTCACATTTAGACAAGGGTTTTGGCTGTTGTGGGAAGCACGTGGGTTCTGAGGGCACCGTCAGTGCTCTAGCTGAGCCTCCTCTGGGTTTGAGACAGCAGGTCTGTGTAAATTTTGGATCTCAGGAACCTGGGGTAAGAGTCTTTCTCCATCAGGCTGTGCACCTTCCCCTGAGCTTGGTCAAAGCAAGAGAGGGAGGGCTCCTGCATATTTCTTCGTGTCAGCTCCCGTGTCTGGAAGTCTATGTTCACCTGGGAAAAGTAGCAGAAGAGAGTTTGGTACTGAATGACCAGTTTGCCTGCTTCAAATGGCGCATTTTGTCTCAGCTGTGGCTGTAAAAGCAGCAGCAGAACCAAGGTCCTACCCTCATCCATGTCTGAACAGCCCAGCAAATTCTGCAGGGTTTAGTGATCCATCTTTATAAATCCTGCCCCCGAATTTGGAAAAGATGAATTAGATTTATATCGATCTGAGCTCTTCTGAAATCGAGTTACTTTTATTCAGGCTCTTAAGCAGTGGTTCATGTAGCACATCTAAAAATGCTGACTCAGCCTAACCTCTCTCCTGTCAACCAAGATTTCTCTAGTCCCTTTATTCTTCACTACATGCCTAATATGAGGGTGAATGAACTTTTATCTGGGTTTAAACCATTAGTGCATTCTTATTAAATGTTTTTAAACTCTGTTGGTTTAAGACAAATTGTTTGATTTTTCCCATAACAGCTTAGTGTTACAATATCTTGAGCAGGGACATTAAAAAATAAACCACCCTGGTGCTATGATTGCCGTTTGTTTGCAAAGCCAACAATGTGATTTTTTTCCCTAGCAAAGCAGTCAGTGTTTGTTAGCATTATTGGTTTAAAATCTGGCTGAAAAGCTGTTCTTTGTTGTTATTAGCCCAGTGTCCAAACTTAAAGGAGTCTAGAAAGTAAAGCTGTCTGCCTTAACTCAGATGAGAGCAATACAGATTAGCTCTCTGTGTCATTTAAAGGGTCATTTCATCTCCCAGCATGCCAAAATTATGACAACAGGACCAAACTGGGGGAAAGACCCCATCCAACCTGCGCAGTCCTGAAAATCTCACTCAGGTTCACAAATAACAGCAGGAAGGCGCTCAGAGGGCGATGGGGATTGAAGCATGCCCCGAGATGCCCCCACCTCTTGGTGTAAATCTGGGTGCTTCTACACGGCCTCACAATAGCCTTCCTAGTTCAAAGATGGAGCAAAGAGAGGGGGATGCAGTAAGCACACTCCTGGTTGCTTTATAAACACAACCCAACATCACGACACAGGATCTGACATTCACATCAGCCTGTCAGGGTTTGAAAGAGGACTTAACAACTCCAGGCTGTGGGTTGTGACTGCACTTTTTGTTCAGCACTGAGGTATTGCTCGCATCTTTTTGGAGGTCTGATTGAGTTGTGAGTTAGTCAGCAGATAAACACTCTTCCCTGGAGAGTCAACAAGTTAGTCATTTTTGGGTTGCTTCTATACAAAACATCCTATGAGAAATGAGCCCAATAGTTTGCTCGGGGATTGATAGTAAATGAGAGGAGCAAGGTGAAATACTCCTAGGAAGCTCATAGAAGTTAGAAAATAGTAGATTGCACTTGCCAGTGAACTCACTGGCTGTGACTAATTTAGCATCATCAAAGTAGTTGCCCTCACCAGGGGATGAGTCATAGAATCATCGAATGGTTAGGGTTGGAAAGGACCTTAAAGATCATTGAGTTCCAACCCCCCTGCCATGGGCAGGGACACCCTCCACTAGACCAGGTTGCTCAAAGCCCCAGTCACTGCGAGCAGAGGCA
>NW_010113127.1:37754-50353 GCF_000699245.1 Pterocles gutturalis | reverse complement strand
ATTCCTGTCCTCTCTATCCACGCCTCACCATCACCTCTGGGAGGGAAGGGAGGAGTCCCCCAGCACCCCCCAGGTCCCAGCTGGGGGAGACGGACCTGCTCCCTGCACTGCCGGGATGCTCTGCCCACCCAGGGTGCTGGCGTACCCACCTCTCGAGGAGCCTGCACATCAATGAACTCCTCGAAGATCCGCTGAGCCTTGGAGGCCAGCTTGGCTGCTGAGCGGGTCTTCTTGAAGTCCTCACAGGCGAGCCAGAACTCCAGGTTTTCCTCACTGAACTCCGTCTTCAGGAAAGCACGGAAAGCGGCCAGCCCATCTGCAAGGGAGACATGGCGAGTTACAATGGGAGGAGAAAGAGGGCAGGGAGCAGCCTCTTTAACAGACACCCCTCCATCCACCCCTGCTGCCCAAAGACCATTTGATTTTTCTCCCAAGTTCTGTGATCCCAGGACATGTCCGTAACTTACACTATTGCATCAGCTGAATGCTTGTGAGCTGCCACAAAACCAAACATCATTTGCCGTTGCTCTGTAAAAGCATTTTGCCAGCTAACATGGCAAAAGGCTTTATTCAGGATTGGGGCACCTAATCTTTGAAAAGTTCCTCTTGAAAATGTCAAGGTTCAATGATACGGTCTCTTTGCCACAGCATCTTGTGTGTGCTAATGCAGCACTTTGTAATGTCCTATCTGTCATTAAGAAAAACCTTTAATAAAACATAGCGTCTGGACTTGTCTCCTCTGTTTTCTGTCATTTTGCTTTACTGCCTTGTGACATATTTTTAGTTCTTATTTAAACAGAGGAAGGATGTTGGAGAGTCTAACTGTTAGAGCTACAATAAAGGGAAGAGGGAAAGGACGCGGCATAATTAACTACTTGTCTTGTCAGTGGTAAAAGTGTTCTTATCACTCGTTAATGCTTAGCAATTGTGACATTTCAGTAATGTAATCTGAGTCAGCCGAGGCAGATTAGAAATATGGAAAGATTTATTAGGCAATCTGTGTCCTCTTAAACCCCTGCCTGGGTGTATTTATGGACACAGCTACTGGTTTTTATTTCCTTTCCCTGAATGGCACCAGCAGAGCTGAAGTAGCGGAACATTTCACACATGCCCTTTCTCCTTCCTTTAAGCCTAGGGATAAATTTGGCTTCAACCTACCCCCCACCCCGCTTCCAGTAACATGTTTCCACCTTCACCTGGTCTTTTCCAACAGGGTCTGAATATTTGCAGTTCGTGACTGGAAACTGCCTGAGTCAGCATTGGCTGCTTCCAAGCAAATGCCTAAAAATATTGGTGGAATTTGGAATGTATTCAGCAAGATCAGAGTCCCCAAAAGGATGAGAGGAGCAAGTGCGCGTGTACATGGCAAGGACAAAGACTGGCGAGGGTCTGTAGGACTTGAACTCCTGCAACGCTGCCACGTGGGGACTCCATCTCCCCCCTTTCTGCTGTGGGGGATCGTGGCAGTGCTGCCTTCCCTCCTTCCTCCCGTGGACAGGGCGTGGGAGCTGGGATGGAGCGCACGGGGACATGACCAATGCTTGGTGCGGGTCATTTTCACATGTCCCACGGGGACAGGGGCTGGGCATGTCACAGGATCCATCACAAACTCCTCTGCAGCTTTGTCCTCATTTTCTTGCCTGCACCAGGTACACAAGGAGAAGCAGCAGTGTCACACTGCCCGTTTTCTCCCTTCTGTGTCCTAATCTTATTTCTGCTTCTCTTATTTCTGGTAATAACTTAGGACGTGGAGATATCTTTTCAGTTCTAGGTCCTGAACCTCAAGCCCCAAGAAACGGCCCCAGGTGTTCAACAGCAACTAACAATCCTATTTCTGGCTGTGTGTACGTCAGGGGAGATGTCTGGCTGCCCAGATTCTCAAAGGAAAAGGCAAAAAAATATATTAAGCCAGACAGGACCCAACTACAGGCTAAACCTCTCCACTCGATGTTTCTCAGAGCTCCTCCACTAATTGGCTCCACACTGCTGTCTGCTCCATCGGCACCCCGCATCGCAAAGAGCCGTTGCAGTGCAGCAAACAGCAAAAAAAAAAAGGGTACATCCCATCTCAGCTACGCCTTGCTTCCTCCTGCCAGCCCCAGGAGGGAGAGAAATAGCTGGATCACACCAACTCCTCCTGCCACTTCTTAATTAATGTACTTGTAGGAGAAGATCAGGGTTTCAGCCTGCTACCGTGGACAAAACCAGGGCTTTTGTCACTGCAGAGCAATTAACAGTGCAAATTGTGGGTTCAAGCCTGGGACAACAATGTGACATTAGCCTTAAAGAAGGTGGCAGAGCAAAGTGTGCCAGAGGCATCTCCTCCAGCAGGGTACCCGTCAGGATCACGCTGCCCAGGGCTGCTTTGAGCCTCTCCAGGGGTAGGTAAATACAGTAAATGAGAGAGATGTTTTAGGGCTGCTCCCCTTCCTGAAATCCAGGAGACAGAAACATTTTTCAACACCTGTGTCCCCCTTAATGCCTATAAAATTTGCAGGGCCTGTGTGGGAGCAAGTGGAGGACTTGAGAATAGAGCAGAGAGTCTTTGCAAGAGGAAAAGGAGAGGACACAACGGCAGGCTGACAGGTTTCCGAAAGAAGAAAGTACAAAAGGGAGAAAGCAGCAGTTCCCCGAGATGTCATTTTATACACCATCAGCTCCTAGGACATTCGATGTTAAGCATTCCAGCACCCAAGCACACTGCTATGAGTATACAGTCTCTGCTGTGTGTCCCTGCAGAAGTCTTACTCCTCTTTTCTGTCCTGGTCTTTTTCTTCCTCCCCTACTTTCCTCAACAACAGCCCAAGAGCCCCAGCACTGACAGAGGATCACTTGCAGAAATAGCAGCTTTGTGTGGCCAATATCTGCAAAGTATAATATCTGCTAAAAGGGGATGTCAGGATTGATGAGGTGAGAAAGGCGTTTGCTTCAGCCCTGCCCTGGAGAGCAGATGCAGCAGGACCAAAAGGTCTCCACATGCTCTGCCTCTTGCTCTCACATCCATCAGCTCCTTTTTATCTTGAAGTAAGTTTAGATGGAGGATAGATAAATAATACCATCTGGCTGCTCTCCACTTCTTTCTATATTCCTGTTGTGCCCTCCTCCCAGCCTTTGAGGGGCTGGAAATGACAAGGCTGGACCCAGGAGGACCTTGCAGAGAAAGCCTTGGATGCAGGAGGAGTCATCCTTTACTCGAGGCTGCCTGGCTCTCCACAGATTTCATCTTTAGCCTTTGACTGCCTGCCAGCGTTCACTGCTCTGCCTGGCAGCCAGAGGTCAGAGATGGGAGCCCAGATGATTGTGCAGTAGTAAATCACTGCCCACAAGTTTGTCATGGAAACACAACAAATCTAATTGCAAGGGCAGGAGGGCAATTAGGTACAGGGACTGCAGTCACCTGAGCTGGACTTTGACCTCAATGTTGACTTTAATCTCCTCCTGCACATGAAGGCTATCAAGGAAGCATTGCTGATGAACAATCAGCATTTCAAAGCTCATCCCACCCAACTGGACAGCTTTTTTCCTGGGGCAACCAGCACTGGACTGCAGTGTGAGATGAGCAGATGATCACCTACTGAGTCAGCCTCCTGAAACGTCCTGGAAGATGGTCAGACACTCAAGTAGTGCGATTCCAAAGAGATGCTTTACAGAAAAAGCAGTGAAATGAAAAGCAGCATTAGAAGTCTTCAGATGCAGCAGCACAAGATATCACCAAAATGTGTAGCCTCAAGGCACGGCTATTCAAGAAGACAGACGTACTGGTAGAGATGCATGGCCCTTCAAGACAACTATTGGACACTTATTCAGGAATTTGACTGAAGAGCTGTGAATGCTGCTTGAACGTTGCAGTAAATCAGTACTGAGGAGCAGGTAGGATGAAGGCAAAGAAATGGAGCTCTTCTACTGAGTGTCAAAGGTCTGAAAGAGGAGCAGAAGACTCCTTTTGCTTTTTACTTTTGAATGTAAGCATCTAAAGGACCTGCTCTCCATCAAACAGACCAAGGGAATGCACAAGAGGAGGATTGTGCAAGCATTTATAGATAACCCCCTGCAGTGCACCGTACAGACACAGCCCTGCAGGTCACCTGTGAATTAGACTATGATAAGGATTTGTGTTTTAGAGATGCTCCTGACATCCCATTCAAATGTTGTCCATCAGGCCACAAAGGGTGGATCCTTTCCAGCAAGAAGGGCTGTGGAGGAAGGGACTGAACTGGCTGACACAAAACACAACACAGGTCTTAACTAAGGCAAGCTTCAGCAACACAAGGAAGAGCCAAGATTAGTGGCTTAAATCATTCAGGCAGACAGATTAATAACCAAGCATTAGCTGCTGTCAGAGTCAGAAAGCGACCAACAACCGTATATTTAATGCATGCATTTCACACCATCAGGGCAATCAGCACTTCACGTAGGAAATGCAGATGGAGTCCTTATGGCTAGTAGATGGATGGATTAGCTCTATGAAGCATGCTGGGTCCAGGGCTGAAGAGACAAGGCTGCAACACTCTGTACAGCGTATGTACATGCTCTTGCTGCTGCTTAGCATTGCTTTGGTGAATGTTAGCTGCTTGTCACCAGCACAATACTAACGCTGTTCTGGCTTTGAAAGAACCACGAGTAGGTTGCAATATTCCTGTGCTGTGTAGGAAGAGGAGAAATGTGTAGACAACAGAAGGAGGAGGACAATAAAATTTGTGCAGAACAGCTAAGAGATCACAAAACATGGTGGAGGGGGAGAAAAAAAAATCAACTTTGAGATAAAAATGAAAATTCAGTGCAAAGGTTTTCTGTGTCAGATGTTTTGTTGAAAAGTGACTAAGGGCTGAGGACAGACTGTCCTGCTGGATTCTGGACAAATGACAAACCATGTGTCCAGCCCCGCGAGGGATACAGAACAAGACATGCCATTGCTTACATTTCCCTCCAGCATCCTGTCAAAAGAAATCTCCATCTGGCTGACCAGCCTGTACCTCCAGGGCACGGGCACAGAGAGGGGATTACTCCTCTGTTACTCACATGCATCCACACACACTCTGCAGACCACACCAAGCTCCACTTCCCTGGGAGCCATTGGTAACCTGTGCTGGCACAAAATGGGAAAAACATGCCAAAAATCCAGCATGTTAAAACTGCTGGTTTGTTCCCTGAGCACCCAAGGAAGCATGCTACATACAATCTGTCTCTTACTCTCTCAATTCCCTGCTGCAAAGTAGGATCAAAGTCCTCTCTCCCACTGCTTGCCGCGCTGAGAAGCCCTGACCCAAGGGAACGCTGCTACACTGTGCTTGTGTCTCTTGCAGCGAGCTCAGATGAAGCTCCCGCTGTAAAAAGAGGATCAGCTGGCTGACCCTTATGGTTTCAAGTTGTTTTTGCTAATGGGTGAAGCAAATCAAGTTGGATATCATTGCATTTACCTATTCATCTGGGCTGTCGATGAAACGGAGCAGAGCTGCATCCTACCATTCAGCACCAGCTACTCTAAGAGGGCTGGGCTGAGGGATGCTGAAGTCCAAATGACAGTGCAAAAGGAAGATGAGGGTGTGACAGAGAGCCTCTCAAGCCTTTCCTGCTCATAATCTCTTGCTAATGTCAACAGAAATTATTCTTTAAACTAGTCTTTAAAAGACCACTCTATACAGAGGGGCATTGGAATCTCTGGAGACACACAACTGCTTCCAAACCCAGAGGTTTTCAATACTCCGCTCAAGATGCTGCCAGACAGCAGCATGTCAGATCAAACAGTACCTACGGAAGTCATTCATTGAAAGAATGAGGGGAGAGGGAAATTGGGGGCTCCACAGGGCCACCACACTTCAAGGGATATTTGACAAAAATTAGCATAACGATGCTTTCCATGGAGTCTGTATAATGCATGGTACCTGTTCAGGTCACTTCCATTTGAAGACCTTTTGGAGACTCATGAAAACAGAAGTGGAAGAGTGCAAGTTTTTTGTCTTTCCCATAAGGAGCATCACAGCCCTGCGAGCCTCCTCTGTGTAAAAGGGCAGCCTTGCTCACCTTGGCATTTCAGAGGGTCTTTTAGGGAGCTCTGATCCACTTCCTTGCTCCTTGGAGCTCTTTTTTGCATCTGTCCAACCCCTTGCAATACTACCCACAAAGACTGCCCTATTTTCAGCTGCTACAGCCAGCTCCTGGGTCCTACTTGAGCACTCGGGTTTTTTTCACCAAAGAACAGGTTGGCTGACCCAAAACCACCGTAACATCTGACAGCAGCAGAAAGCACCACTCAGCCCCCTGAAATCAGCATCACAATCTCCCTTCCAAAATTGATGCACTGTCCATCTAGTGAAGAAAGAGGTTATGACAGATGTGTCGAGCAGAAGCAGCCTACCTGCTGATGCTGTGAGCCCCAGGGGAAATTCTCCCCGAGCCCAGCTGGTGCTCAGCCCATGCCCCCAAGCATGAATTCAAATTTTCCCCTGGCTAATATTGTTCACCTGGGCAGTCACAGAGAAATTACACTGAGACAGTTCTGTCCTTCTCTTGGCACTAAAACCAGAATATTAGCTGGCAGCTCCACTGCAGGCAGCTGCAGGCAGGCCAGGCACTGCTTTTCTTACTCTCAGATTTTGGTCAGATAGGGCACAAGGCTCCCGTACCTGTCTAACATCAGCACATCTCTGACAGCAAAAATGCAAGTCTCTTTTGTTCTGCTTTCATAGAATATCTTCGGTAATTCTTCTGCGTTTTGGATGCAAGTATACATAAGCAAAAACACAATGATCTCTCAATTTAATTCCTTTTATGGATATATACGCTCTTCTCTCCTTTAAACCAGTGTAACTGAAATAACACTTCTGTTTCAACAGAGCTTTTTGTATTCGCATCTTTATAACCCTTGACTGCCAGGCTGGCAATTCCAGAAACTTCAAGTGCAGAGTAGTTGCAATATATTCCTTTAAAAAGTAGTTTATTAAACAACAGTTTTTTTTGTCACTGATCACCAGGCAATGTCACCATGACTGCTGATAAAAACAAGATTAATTTAAATTTTAACGATCATCTTCGGTTGCTATTAGGAACTGAATATTTTTCATTAGGTGCCAGAGAATTATCAGAATTACTTTCCGTTCTAGAGACAGAAATAATTCTTATAATTCATTTATCATCGGTTAAGGCTAATTTATTAATAAAAACAGTCACTCTTGGGGAGGCTGTTGGACAAAATAATTGAACTAAGGTTTGATTTAGCATTCGCAGCAGTCAGCTGAAGAGGGAACAGTCTGTATAATGTCAGTACATAGATGCGTAAATTCACTGGCTTCTGTAACCGAAGCACTTCTGCTGCAGTCTGTATCTAATAAGGAAAATTTTGACTTTTACACCAGTGAAAGGGGAACAGGGGCTCGAGTACAGAACCGTAACACTGATGTGAAAATCCTGTCCTCCCCTCTCCCCCTCCCCCAGGTACCCCTATAGTCTCTTTGGTGTATTTTTCCCTTCTTTTTTTGCATTTCCACAAAAGAAATGTTCCCTCTTAGCCATACCTACACCGTGTATTTTTCTTCTACTGGCTGCAAGAGCAATGATCTCAACAAGACACTGCTGCTAAAATTATATATTGCTTTTTCTGCCTTGGACAGCCAGCCTGTTTAAAGTTGTCACTTAATTCCCTGCCAAAACTCTTATCATCTCAGAAATCCAGCAAAATTACACTTTGTTTAAAATAATAATATAATTCTACACTTATACTTCAAAAATATAAGTGCGGAAAAACCTGAATCTCTAAGAAAGTCAGACAGTTCCTCGTTGCAATAAAATAGTTCACCACCCACAGACTTCTCCCCAACCTTGACTCGCTCTTGTTTTATTCTCCAATAGAATTATGAACCTATTCCAACATTAATGAACCTATACTGTGAACTTTGGTGTCTTTTTTATAATTTCTCAGCATGAAAACGTTGGTGAAGCATAATCACATTTTATGAACAGAACTGATATGATTGGTCTACTGAATGGAGCGAGGCGTGCTGATTACATGTTTGCATAAGGTTTTCAGAGGTTAAATTTTCAGGTTTGCGTTGGTAACTGTAAATTAGATCCTGCTGTGTGCTACCATAACTCACTCCCTCGCCTTTTAACCGGAGGACGAGTCCTGCCTATAAATGACTGTGACCTGGGAGTAAGCAGCTACCCAAAGGACCCTTCCTGTGCTGTGCATACTCAGTTTGTCCTAGCTACAACCAGTAGCAGGGGGGAAAAAGGCAGAATTTGATCTCTACTCACATTTATGTGACAAAAGGACATCAAAAGAGTCTGCCCATCTTGTTGCTTCTTCTGTTGACAGTCTTCTGTAAAGAAAGGAACAGGCAAGTTACAGACAACCCGCTGATGCCCTTTGGGGCTGTTTGACAAGGACACCGAGGAAGGCTGGGTTCTTCTCACCTAATTTTGGAGGTCTACAATGCAGAGGTCTCCAGGTGAGCAAGCCACCCTGGGCTCCCTTGGGAGTCAGTGAGGAGACACCAAGGGACCTGCAGGGACTTGACTCTTTTCATCTCACCTCCCCAGGTGGGCAGGCAAAATGGGCCAGATGAATCACACCCGAAAAGGGACAGATTTATCCTCACTGACTCGAAGCAGAGGCTCAGGGAACAAGTATCAGCTGTAGACATTTACATTGTAAATGCCAGAAGTTAAGTGAAATGAAACCCGCCCCTGCAGAAGTGTTTATTGCTCTCTTCTGATGTCATGGGGAAGGTCACACTCTTAGCCTAGATGTAAGCAGTGACTTGTGATCAGACAAATCCCATCCCACTCATCTCAAACCAGGACTCGGGACTGTCGGAAGCATCTCCCTGAAGTGTTACGCAAACTAACGTAGGACTTTGTGGTGGTGTTTAATAACAAGGCTTAGCTAAGGACGTTTGTGACCTGAAATTGGTGGTCACCTCTTACACCCAGTCCGCTGCTCAGACTTTGATTTGTGATGACAGAGGGGTAAATTACATCCTCAAATATGCGCAGACATGTCCCACACGCAGCAGTGGGGGCCATGCGCATGTCCTGCCTCACAGGAGAACTCATGTCAATGATCCAGGTAATTTCTGAGGCTGTTCCTGTTGTATCAATGCTGTTTTATTTTCTTCCTTCCTTGTGGCTAGAAGAACTACTCAAAGCTTATACAAAGTACAGTAAAAGGAATATAATACTAGAGGGGGTGGTGGGCAGGGAGGAGAAGGACAGAAATGGAATTGGGGTGTGATGCTGCAGCTATACTCACTTCAAAGCCCGGTTGGGCTTGTCCGGAAGAATAGCTGTGAAATCACTATATGAGTCTGATTTGTGAGACAGGCAGCCCAGGCGAGTCCTCATCCCTCTGTTCCTGTGGTCGATGTGGGGGAGCAGGGGTGTGAGCAGGGGAAAACCAAAGAACATGATGATTATAAGTTTAGCCAGAGTGGCAAAAAGAAAAAAAAAAAAAACAAACCAAAAAAAACCCCCAACCAAAACCAAAAATCCTCAGTGGCTCTGTGCCTCAGACCTGTGTCCTTGGTTCCCTCATCTGTAGGAGGGACCCTGAAACATCTCGAGTAAGATGTCAAGCAGATGCTAAGGATGGACACAGCACCAGAGCAGCTGGAGGCTCACCCACAGCAGTCACTGAGCAGCTCTGGCTGGCAAAAAGGCTTTTAAAGGCTGCGCTTTGGGATGGTTTCTTGGAAAGACCTGCTCTGGTCACGTGTGGAAGGAAAGCAAAGAGCAGCAAGACCAGAAATTGGTCACCACAACCCAGCAGCACCAAAAACATCACAAATACCAGAGCCTGAGGGCAGGAGGAGGCTGGAGGAAGAAGAGAAGGAGCAAAGCACCTGCGAGGTGAGCCTGTGTTGCAGAGCCATGAGACCCCGGCCGGGATCCCAAGCAGCTTCTTTAGACTTGGGGTTACATAAGCAGACTAAAACTGCCTCTTTCCTGACAGGTTTATCCAGGCAGAAAATGGCTTTATTGCTTTTTTTCCCCTAAACTTCAAACCAGCTCCAGAGGCTTCGCTCCTTTGCCGACCCCTCGTGTCCTTGCCAGCCCCTTCCTGGCACATCCGCAGCATCCTTGATTACATAACCCTGGGATGGGGAGGGACACAAAGGGAGAGGGAAACCCAACACACATGCATTATATAGGACTAGCATCATCTCCTCTCAAAACCATATAGATGCTGGTTGATGGTTTTACATGGCCTCTAGAAGGGCAGAGCCTAGGATTTGCCTCTCCAGCCCAAGGGAATCTCTTCTACTAGATTCCCCAGACGTCGAACGAGGCCATTCTCTCCTGAGGACCAAAAGAGGAGGATTTAGCCACCAGTCTCCACTTCTCAGCTGCTGGACCTACTTCCAAGCTGGAGAAAGCCCTTCTCCGAGCCCCGCTGCCAAACAGATGCCAAATACTTTCAGTGACTGCAGAGGGAAGCAGGGTATTTTTCCCTTCCATATGTAATTCTTGCAGAACACTTCAGTAGCAGCAACTGAGCCAATCTGTAGCACGCCTGTTTCCCCCATTCTCCTCCCTCCCTTCAGAGAGTTTCTATTATTGCACATTTTAATGTAATCTTAAAGCAAATTAAATGTTAATTAAATGCAATGAGTGTCTCCCTGGCGCAGCACAAGCAGCATTTACCAAGCACAAAAACCTGAGGATCTTCAGTTGCAGGAATTGTTGCACAGCCTTAAAATACAGACCCACGACCAGTGGTCTTGGGATGCTGTACCACACAAAGCTCAAATATCAGTGCAGAAATACCATTTGCACAAAGCTGTTCCTGGCTGAGCATGCTGGACCTGCTGTGCTCAGCCAGACACCAAGTCCGCTATGGGATCTTCTTGGTACCTCTCCTGATACCTCCTGCCCCCAGCCTTTCTCTTCCCTGCTCTGTTTGTTCCAGCAAGCTCAGGAATTTCTCAGCAAGAGGTGTGACATGCATTACCGCAGTGCTGCTCAGATTTCTCTCTGATGCCTGAGATCAAGGGACTGCAGCAGGGAATCAGAGCGGATGGGGGACAGAGATGCTGCGCCACAAGCACGGAGCTTGTCTCTCATGGAACACGATCTCTAGGTGAGGACTTCCAAGACAGGACACAGGAGAAAGAGAGGGAAAGAAACCAGGTCCGCAGGAGGTGGAGAGGCTAAGGAAGGGTGGGGGGGGTTTGGAGGTGGGGTGGGGGGGGGGGGGGGGGAGAGGAGACACTGCAGCGGGCTGAAAGGCTCGCTGGATGTGGTAGACAACGACAAGATGGGCAGGGGTGAGGGATGCATCATGCCTTTTCAGTTACCTCCGTGGGATCAGTAAGGCAGCCATTCAGGCATCCAGTTATATTTAACCCTTTAACTGGCTGGCTTGGACAGCAGTCGGGGTTGTTTGCTGAAGGCAGGAGTGCAGGAAGGAAGGATTTACTGTTTCATGTCCCAGCACTTAACAATATATCAAAGAATCCTCTGCAAGAAAAGAAGGGCCAGTTGTTCTCAACCCATTTGATCCTTGCCTCCTAGGGTGGAAGGTTGATGTTTCAATGGAAGACGTTCAGAGTTGAGGGATGATCACAGAGGAGAGACAGCATTTCCTTCTAAGACCAGGACCATGGGTTAAGTCCAGCTTCAGGTCTAAAGTGATTCAAGCTTGGCGTCACAGCTCACCACAGAGCAGCAGGAGTTGGCATTACTGCGCTCATCATTCAACACCTCTGAAGGTCTCTCCTCAACAGGCAGAGCTCCGGGCTGACCTCGCTAAGAAGACCAAACTACCTCTTGTCCCTGTCCCTCCAGGTCATGGCTGATGTTACTGGCCAGGCATCATGGAAAAGCTGGCGCTGCAAACAAAATAACAGGAGGACTTCACACATCTGCAGGTGCTGGTCCCTTCACCATCACAGGCTCAAGCACTCACACAAAAATAACTCAAAGAAAGCATCTCCTCTTGTGGGTGGTGGGAGCCCACGGGGAGCCACCAAGGAGTGGTCTGCAAAGGGGAGGGAGGGAAAAAGAGAGAGAGGGAGGGACAGAGGGGATGGCAAGGTCCCCATAAGCCTTGACACACAGGCAGCCGGTTGAACAAATGTCACATCAGAGCGTGAAGGTGAGGTCCATCAGCCAGCAGACCAATGGGACAGAGCAGGACTGTATAGTGAGCAAAGGGCAAAGGTTTCTTATTTTTCAGGATAGGGCCAAGGTCCAGGTAACCTCCACATCCTCTTGCCCACAGGGAACAACTCAGGAGGACACAAAGGAACTGATGAGCGCAGAGACTGTGTGCAAAGGAGCCAGGACCCTGCTCTGCTGGGGACGGGGAGGTTTCCAGAGCTTGGGCAGCTCCACGCAACATCTCTTTTAAAACCTGATTACATTAAAAATGCACAAAGCCTCTTCCCAACTAAATTAATGAAACTGGGGTTGTGCTACATGCCAGCGAGTGCATTTCCTTAATCCCTGCCCTGACCAGCTGCTTCAATGTGCTTTAACTGAAATCAATCCTTGTAATTCCTTAAACCCCTTTAAATTTCCTCATTAGCAGCCTCACCCACACGTGGGGCCACTGCACATGA
This sequence comes from Pterocles gutturalis, assembly GCF_000699245.1. NCBI lineage: Eukaryota > Metazoa > Chordata > Aves > Pterocliformes > Pteroclidae > Pterocles > Pterocles gutturalis. Next base: position 37,796 of record NW_010113127.1, on the reverse strand, counting down.
TTTCCTAGAATCCTGCAGCCCCTACTCCTCTTTCCCACTGTC
>NW_010113127.1:0-37723 GCF_000699245.1 Pterocles gutturalis | reverse complement strand
TGGCACCTGGAAGCAAAGCTGGGTGCCCGCTCCCTTGCAGCCTCCTCTAGCAGGCTGCTTTTTGGGGTACTGTTATGAAACAGCCTTCTGTTCACTCCCCCCTCACCAGCCCCCGTAACAAGAACCTGCACAGCTGAGCAGCACCCAACTTCCCTGGGATCCCAAAGTCTGGCTGACTACACGGACACTGAGACCTACATTTCCCGTGAAGGCAATCCCGCTGCTAGGCTGACATCTCCACAGCTAATTCCTCCGATTGCAAATAAAGCCAATCAATTATGACTTTAAAAATATCATCTGTAGTGTGCAGTAAAAGCATCTCAGTAGAGGTCTGCAGTGAGGTTTTTTTGCCTCCTGCTCCATCGCTCATCCTGCCTCCCCCTGTATGAAAGGACCCTGGTCAAGGAGAATTGCCAGTCTCATCATGGATGTGTTTTGGGGGTTTCTCCTTGGGAGACAGAAAGGGAGGGGTATGATTATGACATTCAGGTTATCAAACCACCCCAAGAGATCACCGGAGCAAAGATAAAGAAGCCATCCCAACAGAAAAAATAAGCAGCACAAAGATTAAAAAAACCAAACAAACACAAACCCATGAGACCTCCGGGGCTTCAAGAGATTAAGACCATCCATTCACATGCAGAGAAAGCCAGAAAAAACTGAACACAGAGGTACTGCAGACAGACAGACACAGAGAAAAAAAAGATACTCACTGCCTTTGCCCTGTCCTCTCTGCCGGTGCGTCTGTGCTGACAGCACAGTCAGAGAAGCTCTGGGGAGAGAGCAGAGTGGTCTTCTTCAGAGACAACCCCCTGCACAGGGTGAAAGTCACACTTCACCTCCCCTCCCCACCCCTCTCCAGGCAGCAGCAGCAGCTCAGAGCAGCTCTCTCACATCCAGCAAAACCCTACAGCAGCCTCAACCCGGCTGCGCAGCCGGTTCCCACCGCTGAGCCCACCTGATCAGCACGTTTCGCCGCATCCCCTCCTCACCCACCTGGCAGCAAAGCCCCAGCTTCTCCCCCCTTGGAGATGGGGGACCGCTCTGCACGGGCAGATGATGCCAAATGCTGGCAAGGAGCATCTGGGGGCGGGGAGGGGGGGAGATGCCTGCGAAAGAGCTCACTGTTGTCACCCTCGGTATGTTGGAATAAAGCATCCGTCTGGATCGTTTCAGTCGGCTCCTCAGAGGTTTAGGGAAGGGTGCTGCCCTCAGATCACAGAACATCAGGAGTTGCCATGGAGAGAAGGGATGGGAGAGTTTAATCAAAGAGCCCCGGTGTCAGCAGGGCCAAATAAACTTGTTAACAGGCAAGGGAGGACCTCATTGCATGCCATGGGATGAAAGAAGAAAAAAATCCACCCTTCCATCCGTCTCCCCTTCTCTCACCTGACGTGTGCAGTCCTGCTCGCTCCCTGCCCCGCAGCAGCCTCCCTGCCACCTCCCTCGGTGCGCTCGCCCCATGGAACAGGCTCCGAGTCCCTTTTCTCTCCTGCACCCACACCTCCATCCCCCAGAGGATGTATGTGGGGTGTCCTGCACCTCAGTATATCTAACAATAACCTAACCCGCGGCACCTACGCGGTGGAGCTGCAGCACAGCCCCCCAGCTGAGCCCAGCCGTCACTAACAACATCTGGGTGTCACACAGGCACTGATGTGGGTCACTGACGCACTAAGAGCTCAAGCTGTAGGATCTCCATTGCTTTTTTGATCTGATGAAGTTGTTTGATTAAAAAAAAAAAGTAAAATAATAATTTTAAAATCCTCTGCAGTTAAACAGTTCATTGCCTTTTTCCTGGAAACTAGTAGTCCCCTGCCTCTCCTCTGCTAAAGCACAGCTGGACCTGACATCCTGGTGCTACTAGCAGGAAGCATGTCTTGAGATAGCACATTATCACCAGGCAACATCCCTGGGGAGAGGCAGAATTCTGCAAACCTTACTACAAAAACACGGGGATTAGTAGCACTGCAGCAATGATTCCAGCTCTCCATCATCCTGGATTCCCTCCTTCACGGCTCAGCTTGGCAAGGATATATATTTACCTTGTTCTCATCCTCCCATCGCAAAGCCCAGGTCATCCTACTCAGATTAATGATGTCTCTAGCTATCAGAAGACAAGCACTGAAAAAATGCCATGGCTGATACAATCTCCTCTCAGCCCAGGTCAGAGGTTGAGGTTCATCTTGTGCCTCTGGTACAACAGTCTGGTTTGTTCAAGTTAAATAACAGTCAGCTTCAGCCCTTGCCCCAAACCCAAGCCAAATTTAATCCAACATCACCAAGAGTTTAACTTCCAACATGTCATTTTTGTTTTAATGCATTTCCACACATCCAGGTTCTCCCTGGGCAACTGCAGGATGCCACGAGTGACAATGTTTTCATAACACTTCAGGGCATCCCTCAGATCTCATTTACACCCTCAGACATTGTGGGATGGGGGGAGTCAACAAAATGTTCAATCAACAAAACTCTAGATAATGCTGGTCCATTATGCAGATGCCTGGACTTTGCTTCAGTCAAACAGATCAAAAACTCTGACCCACTAACTCTGGCTGGGACAGATCAGAGGAACAGGTGAGCTCCTGCTCCTCCTCCTGCTTTTATGCCACTTTTATCTATTGCCACTTCATAGCCATCACCAGTATGGACAGAGACCCCAGTCCCTGTTTCTCCAGGACACCATTTTCATGACCTCAGTAAGACCCTGGAGCAGCCCGCAAACAACTCTGAAGATCAAGAGTTTCTCTTCTAGCTCCTGGGACAGGTGTGAGTTAACAGAGAACAAAAATAAGTGAACTCTGTTAACACAGGCACTATGGGAAATGTAATTAAATTGCAGATAAAGAGAATTATATTTTTTACAGGGTAATATTTTAGAAAGCTTCTGTGCAGTAGGTTTAGAGCAAATTCCTTCTAAAATAGCCCTCCTGCTTCTGACTACCCCACAGCTTCTATTTAAAAGCTTTTAATAAAATAACTCATTTTGATATTAGGTTTGAATCCCATCTAAAATTCTAAATCTCTCCAAGAAACGCTTTAAAGCAATTTCCTCATGACCTGCTAACAGCAAACACACAAGCAGTGAACACGTGCAGTGTTGGCTTGTTGGCTGTCACTGGACAGGGTGGGAGGGAATTTACCAGCCTGTTGTCAGGACGTTAATCTTCTCTCCATCTCCAGGGTCCTTTTCACCCTCCCTATTATTTTAAAATACCTCCCTGCCTATTCCATGTGTTTCATCTATTGATCATCATTCAAATGGGTTTTTACCCAAGAACTTCTAAACCAAACACCACCAGTTCTACTTGGTCCCAGTTTCTGCCACCTAACTGTCAGATGAAAACATCTGTTCCTTCCAGTACGGCTGCCCTTTCATATCCATCCGGACCAGGAAGGCAGCTCTGGCTGGTCACTGTATGGCTTTTGCCTCTCCAGGTCGAGGGATGCTCCTCCCGTGGCTGGCAGCTGACCACCCTTCTCAGTTTGTAGCTGGAAGATCTGACGATGTTTACGCTGATTAGTTTAGTTGCTTGGCTGACATCTCTGGTGGGTTTGTCTTGAATAAACTCCTTCACCTTGACATTTAAGCAGACTTCTCCCTAACTTCTCACTCTTGCTCTGTTTCCTCGGGGGTTCTGCTGCTGCTGCTCTGGGATTCCATTATTTCGTGCTTAACGAGCCATCAAACCAAGCCTGCCACTGTCACTTCCACTTCTCATTTCTGACTTTGTGGCTTTGTCATATTTACAGTGATCTGTGCCACAAGGGCTTTGAACTTCTTTGGGGTTGCTCCTACTTTACGACTTTTCCTGGTTCCGTGCCAGTATCTCTCTTTTCTAGTACCATGCTGGAAGGAGCTTGTTTGAGGGTGTGCTTCACAACTTGCAAGTCCAAGTGGTTTTTCCCTAGTGCCAAGAACATGCTTCTCCCGACTGCTGTGATGTTTGGCAGCTACCTCCCCACAGCTGAAGTCATTCTTTGGTACATTTTCATGAGATGCTGTTGCCTCTGTGATCTCTCTGGAAGACGCTCGGTGATGTAGGCTCTGTGACTGCAAAATGCCAATCAATAGGGCCGGCTGCCCCTCGCAGTGGTCACTGCTTTGGGAATTCAGGTGACACATGTGCCGCAAAGCCTCCAGCCATGGTCCACTTCTGCCGTGACCCAAAGGGAACTTTGTTTTTTTTGCTGGAGGACTAGAAGGAACAACCACCCTTGACCTGGAGTGACAATCCTAGCAAATCTCTCATGACAAAGTGCGGTTCGATCTACTCTGACTCATGGTCGTTCAAAACTTATCCTGAATCCAGACCGGTACCTATATGGGCCCTACCCCAAAGCAAGAGGGAATTACAACTAGCAGATAGCTTCCTAAACTGCAAAACAAATCACAGACTTGTCTTACTTGTGAAGAGAACCATGAGAACAGCTCCCCCTGCTAAAAAGGAGCTCCAGTAACATCAGGAAACACCCACAGATGTAGCTCAGAATGTTTTTAAGGGGTTAATTTTTTTCTATTCACTTTAAACCTCAAATAATTTTCCACATCAGCCCAGGCAAGCAGAAAATCCTGAAAGGTGAAACAAGGAGAGCTTGAGTTTCAGGGGCAGGTGAGGAAGCCAAGCAGCTGATACACAGGAGAGGGGGCTGATAAAAGAAGCCACCTCTCGTGTGCTAATGAGGCAGGGCAGGAGACAGGAGGCACCCACCGAGTTGAGCTCCCCTCAAAAATAAAAGGCTGTGTTTAAAAATAAAAACAAGTTATATAAAGTGTGAGCCACGGTTCTGTCTCTGGCTCAGCTTGAAAGCATGGCAGCTATTTAAATTCTCCCATGTCAATGATAAAAGCCTCTCCTGGACATGTTTGCAGCTCTCGGGCATTGCGATTGCTGCAGCAGAACAGATGCCTCCGCTGCGAGATGGCTCCTGGCCCCAGCTTGCGCTCTCCCGACTCCCTCCCCAATTCCTCCAGGCAGGTAGGAGGCAAAACCGACAGCTAAGCAATGTGGAAGGCTCCGGGCTGAGAGGGGCAGCGTGCGTGGAATCAAAGGGAAGGTTTTCCCCTTTAGAGCACTTGATTACAATTTCATAGTTGTTCTCTGAGGAAACGCTCCCATGCCCAGGAGCAGTTACACGTAAAGAAGTGTGTCGGTGCCTCTGCGTGTGCGTTGGAGAGGATGCTGTTAGTGTGGAGCAGGGAGGCAGAAAGGATTGGAGTTGACACAGAGCTGCTCTCTGCAGCCTTGGAGTCCTCCCAGCTTTCAGCCTGGCTGCTGCTGTCAATATGGCAGTGTCTGTACCGCAGTTGGTGTGCGTGGCTGGGAAGCCGAGACAGATCCACCCCGACAGACAGAGCTCCACAAAGATCCCCCACTGCCGGTGCTCTGTCTCTTGGATGTTTTGATTGGGATCTGATGCTTGAAGCAGGTCAGGGAGTGAACCTTGCTGGCAGATGGGGTTAATTTTCTGCTGAGAGACCATTCAAGGTGTTTGCAAAGCGGCTTGCATTTTGCTAGCTGAACACTGCAAGCCGTTCACTTATTGAACGTTAGAAATCAGCCCCCAAATCTCAAGGTTGCAGTCACAAATCCATTTATGATGGACAAGGTCTATGCTTCTTTGCTCTTATCACTGCTGTTTCAAAGACTTGGGCTTACAGGGCATCCAGGTCCCACAGCGAGGATTTACTGGGGCTCTTAACCCTCCTACAGACACACAACGTGGCACGGGGAGGTCATTCCCACTGCAGCAAAACACCCGAGCACGTGCTTCACTTTAAACATGTGAGCAGCTGAATGGGTATTTGTACGATGAAATACAAACAGAGTTAACCGCATGGGTGAGCTGGGATTTCTCTTTCATCTCTGGAGGCTGCTGCTCTAGTCTTAATTAAAACATAAATTAAGTGAGTGAGATGGTCTCATCCTCTTTCTCCAGCAGATGGTGATTCTTTCATAAAAATGTCTGATGCATCCAGCACCAATCTGTCCTCAGGAGACTGGCCTGCAATCCTCGGTGCATCCTGCCAGTCTGGCTGGAGATGCACACCGAGCTCTGCCAACGCCTGCACGAGTCAAGCCCTAAGGACCGGGCAACGTCTCCAGAGCTGCATGGAAGGAGGGCAGGGCAAGAGGCCAGGCTCACGCTGCCAGCGCAGACAGTGCTGCTTCGGAGGAGCCTGGCGCTGCAGGAACAAGGGAGTCTCAGAGAAGGGCAGCACAACAGGAATGCGAAAGCACAGCCCTTTATGCAATGGGTACACTCCCCAGATGGAGGAATGCGACTCTGGGACTGGGTGCAGTGATAGCCACAGTGAGAAGATGCTTGTATTTCTTAGCTATGCCAAATTACCAGTTTATTTCCCCCACCCATCAAACACCAAAGAGATGGTCCTTGCCCACTGCAGGGATTTCCATGAGTTACAGCAGTCAGGGTTGCAGGAAAACAAGCCCTCTGGGGTTAGCCCCCTGTTTTTCCCCCAAAGAGTACACATGCTCTTGCCATCTGCAAGTTTTCGCTACAGCCTCTGCTCAATGCAGTTCTCTCGCCTCCCAACACATTCTCCTTTTGCTCCAATTAGCCTTATTTTTAACTAGCTCAGCCCCAGCGCTCAGCCCGGGTGTTAGTCACAATGTCACAGATACCCTGGACACAAATATTCAAAGGAAATACAATCCACCATTTTAAAATAACAACAATAGCAAAGGAGAGGAAAAAATAAAAAAGACTGAATATCTGGGAGCTACAGGCATCAACACAGACCCATGTTTTCTCTCAGCATCAAAGGCCCACTGCTAATCCCATTGAAATGGAGATCAACCCAGAACCAGACCTGCTCCTGTATCAGCCCAGCCAGGCTGGGCTGGGGTTAAAATTAGAAATATGCTGCTCACTTTCCCTGCCTGCTAATTAGAACTGGTGTCTGCATCCCTTTGACCATTTCTAAGATGCCACTGGAAGATTAACGCACAAGGAGCAGCTCTGCCACGACATTAATAGGCATGACATCTGAGCAGCACCCTTCCCCTCCCACTTCGCCTGCAGAGCCATCCTTCTGCACAAAAAAACTGGGGCAGGAGCAAGTAAAAATCCCTCCCTCAAGGACTTGTAACCAGGCAGAGGAGCCCAGGGTCCTTCATCACCCACCAAGGCCCTCCTGGCTCTTACCTGTCTTGCAGCTGGCAGCGGGATGGTGGCTACATGGCTTTTGGTGCTTGATGTACATGGCTGGCTGGGACCCCGAGTGTCTGCAGACTCCTGGTGCATCGGGGAGGGCGAAGGACCCAGCCTGGCTACAGTGATCTCTGAAGGAACAGCAGCACCGTGACACTTTTCCTGGCTCCCTAGCCCTGCATCTCATGTAAAGAACAAGAGCTGGTGGAAGGAGGGGGGTTACAAAAGAGAGGGAAGGGGGAGAAGGGAGAGCGAGAGCACACAATCTCGGAGATGCACACACGCAGAGCAGACAGAGGCTTGTATAGGATGGCACTGCCTGACTTGCTCTCATTATTGCTGCAGGCTGGCTGCTGCCCGTGGAGAACTCGCCAGCATCCGCTGCTGGCTGGGGGCACGGTGGGGAAAAGGGACAGGGAAGAGATTAGGACCTCATGGACCACTGGAGCAAGGAAAACCACCACCTGGGCACCGGGGGTTTTGATGACTGTGTTTGCTTTTACCTGGGAGGGGAAAGGCTGTACTAGAAGGGCAGGAAGGGATTGCAGTGATAGAGTTCAGCTTTTCCTTGATGATTCATTCCCTCCTTTGAACATCAAAAAAATCCCCAACCCCAGTCCTCCTCAGCTGTGCTGAGGGATGGCATAGGGTCACCCCGACCCAGAGCTTTTAAAGATGGCATTTCATCAAGACAGAACGTGGGTTGCACAAACCCAAAGCACCAGCATCATGTAAAGCTCAGCCTCCCCCTCTCATTCCCATTATCCAGGTCACACTGATAGAGGTCCAAAGGCATGGCAGGGCTGTTGGAGGGTGTGGAAAGGCACTCCAGCCAGAACACCTCCCCCTTTGCATGCTGCACAGAAAGCTGTGTGCAGAGCTGCCTGCAGTCCCTGACACTGCTGATCTGCTGCAATGACAAAACCAAAATGCCAGGGATTTGGAGATCTAGCCATAGTCCTCCCCAAAAGGGCACCAGTTCCTCACTCCATGGATTTCTACACTGTGCTTTTCTGAAGCATCACATGCTTAGAGGCACATGCCCCTTTGGAAAGAAGCAAGAGCTTTGTGGCTGATTCCTTTTGCAGCTTTTTGAGAGATCCCACACCTCTCCCCTTCTGCTCCAGTGGCTTAACACTCAGCAGGGCTGGGTCTCACTTTGGGGTGCTCAGTTTGGTCAGAAAGATTAAAATGAAAGTAAAGTCAGATGCTTAAGGTATTAAACCCACCCTGAAACTCCCCATCACCTGTTTACTGCAGCTGCCTGCTCTAAGGTTTCCCACTGGTGATTTCTGAGATGCATGGACATCTGGCCACAGGGCTGCTGTTAATAAAAATCAACGGGTGTCACACAGTGAACTACAAGTGCAGAAAATCTCCAAGGCAATACCCTCCACAGCAGTTAACCTGAGTATACCACACGTCCAGGTCCATCTCTAAGTGACTAATAATACACCTTTGAGACTTACCTGGGATCACACACACATCTACAGCAGAGCGGGATAGGACCCAGCCCAGCTGAGCCCAAATCCAGCACCCCAGAGCCTGCCTGCTCAGCTGGCCTCAGGATGCTGGTGCCCAGCTCCAGGACACATCTCCCTCATGGGTCACTCTGCCATGAGCTGTCAGAACATCTTTCAAGTCACAGCATGTCATCAGCCCTGGAATAGAAAAGGTCTCACTGTGGATCCATAGCTATGGATGACTTCTCTGACTGCAGCAGCAGATACGCTGGCCCAGGGGACGAACATTTAAGGACCTACAACCAGGTGTGCTTACTTCCCCTGCAACAGGAGTAAGGAGCTGAGATTTGATGCAATGGCAAGCTTTCTGGCCATTCCCCCACCCCGGAGAGACCCCAGCAGCACTGGGGAGCTGGATCCCTTTAGGCTGCTGAAGTAGGGAGTAATGCCACTGCAAGGGAGGGTGCAGGCATCTGTTTCCCAGCCCTGTGTATCTGTATGACTTATATCAGTAAAAAAGCCGCCTGGAGTCTCAGCAGCAAGTCAGCCTTCTTACACCCGGGGCTGGGAGATTTCCAAGTGACATCCATTCTCCATAGGGCTGTTTTTAATGCAGACATACTGCAGTGCAGTCTCACCAGACATTCAGAGGAGTGGGGGCAAACCATCTTTGGGGAAAAGTATAGCCACATCAGTGTCTTCTGAGGAGCGAGGAGCCATCTGCTCTGCGTCCCAACACATGCAGCCAACCTTCCAGTCTCCAGGATGCCGTGCAGCCTGCCAGGGAGGCAAACCCTCCAGCATCCTCACAGCCATGTGGCTGGGGTCTGACTTTCCCCAGGAGGGGAAAAGGACAAGGCACTTCGGATGGTTTGCACTATGGTATCCAGGATTTCACAGGGTTGTGCCACTCGCAAGGGGACACTGTCAGCGCCACTGTCAGTCACCACCGGCTTTATACAGGCAGGGATGGCTTCTCCCCAGGTGAGCCACGATTTCCAGCTGCGTGTGAAAAATCAGAGGGTTTGCTGTGTATGTGTGCGAAAGCCTAAACTTAGTAAGCAAGATGTTAATTTGTGAAGGGAAAATAGGCCATATTTATGTAACTGTGAAAGCTGCAGTGAAGGCCACGGATCCAATGGGAGAGGAGTGTATGTTCAGGGCTAACAACAAACGCTGCTATTCACTCAGCTTTATCATGAGCTCCAGTAGCTGCATATTCATCGCCTGACACCCTGGAGAACCAGCTTTCCAGGCTAAGAATAGAGGTCTTGTTATGTTTGCTGCTCCACAGCCCGGGTTTTGTCCAGGATTAGAGGCACTGGGGTGTAGAAGTTTGGCTGAAGGAGTGCTGCAAATGACAGCATCTCTGCACGCCTGTGAGCAGCGCAAGGCTCTCGGCTCAGCAGGGGTGGAGAGCACTGAATAAAGGGCGAATTCATTCACAGCCACACAGGATGGCATTAGTGCTGGCCCTTTGCTCACAGAGACATACCCCGTGGTGGATGGTACACTCATAAAACACGACTCCCTTGTGCATGAACAAAACCCAAGCATCTTTCAAGGCAGGGAGCCGGGACAGTGCCATTACTGAAATTAGCAGCTCATCCTGGCTGTGAAGTCTGATGGCTTGGATCCACCTCAGGAACCCAGGTCCCTGCAGAGGCAGACAGCTTCACCAGCAGTTTGCCTGCCCGTGACATTTCTGTCTCCTTCCTCTCACACACACGTTTTCTGCCCTACTTAAACCAGGTCGGGAATCCAGCAATACCCAGCCTTAGAAATACAAACCCCAGAGCTAGTTCTGCAGGTGTTTTTCAGATGCCCTGCACCTTAAGCGGTCTTTTAGCTCCAGACACCATCCTGTGGCAGTGCTGGCACTGGTGGAAAACAGCACAATACTTCCACTCATCTGGCTTTGAATCTGTGACCCTGGGAAAACCCTTTACTGGATGAATTGGGCTTGCAAGTGGCAGAAAAGGCAAATTTATTCCCACTAGGAAACTAAGAGAAAAAGTGCTGAATTTTGACTGCTTGGGTAGCCTCTGGTTCCACCTGTCCCTGACCCTGGACACCTATCTGAAAGCAGTGAGGAATGAGACTTCCAGAAAGGATGGTGACCCAGGGCTTCGAATGTCTGTAAGCAGAGTCCAAGCCAGAAGCAGTACTGAACAAAGGCACTGACCGCAGTACGACTGGATCATAACTTCAATGTGAATGAAGTCCTGCCTAGGAGGTAAGGGGGACCACCTTGTCACAGGGGACCAGCGGCTACAACCGATATTAAGTGTTGTTTTCAAGCAAATGGAGACAGAAATGAGGTTTTGAAACATACAAGGAAAAGCTCTGCAAAACAGATTCATCTCCAGAGGGAAAGCATAGTCTCTGGAGAAGATCTTTCTTGCTAAAACATCACGGAACAGAGAAGTGTTTTGGGAAAGGACTCTTGAGATAACCTCTCTCTCTCCTAAAGTAAATGCCCGTGGGAGCAACACTCTTAGTAAAGTGTTTCTGGAGAAAAAAAAAAAAACAAAAAAACTTTAAAACTCCTGCTATTAATTCTACATTTACCCTTGCTGCTGCAGTAACACACAGAGCTCAGAGGTGAGCCATCATCTTCCAATGCTCCTTCCTAATCACAACTGAGAAGGATATAACAATGTTCCTGCTGCTCTCTCATTTCCTTCAGCTGTAGCTCACCGCTCGCTCAAACTAACCCACTGTGAGCGGCAACTCTGCAAAATGCGTTTTGGAGTCATATTCTGGCTTCGTGGTGCACAACAACGGGGGACTTCCCATCTGTTGCTGTTTGTCTAGGCCTTGCATTGCTAAAACAACATCTGGTGAGCTTCTATTTAAAGAGAGGTGCACTCAGAGAGGAGATGTGCATATCTTTACCCTCTGTGGAAGATGGTGTGACCCCAGCACCATTTGGCAAAGCGCAAGAGGCCCAGGAACAAGGTCATCCCTCTCCAGTGCCCAAGCTGTTGCATTTAGATGCTCTCATGACACTGGCCAAGATATATAAATACAGTCCGGGCATTTTGACCTAAGAACTAGCTTACATGCCTGGAAAACCACGCGCCACCTCTGACTAAGTACCTGCAGGTTAATTAATCTTCTGGATTTCTATCACTGCAGCCCAACAAAACCTAAAGCCATGCTGTGAGGCAGCAGAGAGTCTCTTCTAAGCAGCCATGAGTTGGGAAGGTCTGTCCCTTAGGAGGGCAGGCAATGCAGCCTCCAGGATCAACGCTGGTGGCTGGCTCTGGTGCTTGAGGCTGGCTCTAACCTTCCTCCCTCCCTGCCAACCTAACCCATCACTTGCCTGACATCGACACTGCTACCTGCTTAGCCTTCACCGACACTGCCTCCAAGACTGGGGATAGCGTAATCCTCTCTGTAAACCTTCTACCTCCTCTCCAAGCAGTTCAACAGTGTCCAAGGGCTCGATGCCTAACTTCAGCGCAGCCCAGCTCCCTAAAATAGGCAGAAGAAATTGTCAAGAAGTGAAAAAATATATAAAACAGAGCTGTGCCAGATAATACAAAGTTACAGAATTGTTGCAGCTGGGAAAGATTAAAGATTCAAGAGGAAAAACATCAATATTGAAAATTCTCTAGGAAATACTCCTGGAGGCAGAAGACAGCAACTGAGCACCATTAAGGATCTGTTGCAGAGAGCATTGGAGAACAACCCTTCTGCTCCTGACAATGCCTACGGGCCAGCAAAGACTCTTTGGATGTCTTAGTGAGAGGAGGGTAGAAGCATACTAACACCTGGCCTAGCAGCTTGTACTAAGCTTGGTCTAGCGGCTTGTTAAAACCTACCTGTCCTCACTGTGTGTCAAAGCTATAAAGCTATATTTATTAGCCAAGTTGTGCATATCCTGCTTGCAGTCTCCTTATACATGACTAAAGACATCCAAACAAGGTAACACACAGAGAAAGGGTTATATTTGAGGATTTTGCATTATCTGCCTTTGCAAAGATGCTATTTTGCTATTTGCAGGCAGACAAGATGTTCCAAAGTCCACACACCTGCATGGGCAAATCAAGTTGATCCAGACCCAGACAATCCTGAGCTCAGACTGCCTACAAAGGTGGTGTGGATGGAAGTTCCAGGAGTCCCGTGGACTTCAGGCAGTACCAAAATCTGCAACAAAGGTATGATGTAAACAGCCCCTCTGCTCTTAAAAAAAACACAGTATTTGAAACATGATCATCTGTTGGGTCTGTAAGGCTAAATCTGAGAGAAATATTCAGTGAGCTTAAGTAAAAAACACAAGAATGGACTTTCACAACTACCTGAATACTAATATCTCTCCCTCTCATCAACACCTACTAAACAAGACAGAGTAGTCAGTCAAACGTAGAGCTAACTGTCAAAGCACACCGGCATTCCAGGTCAGCCCTGCATGGGCCAGAAATCAGGCTTTAGGACAGCACCACATGTGGCTCCAAAAAGAGAATCCAATTTGTTCACCCACTCAGCTCTCACATCAGTCTCTGCCTTCCCTGCTTGCAGACAGGAGGAAACAGCTTTTCTGTATCAAAGAGAATCGTTTGACACCCAAGTCACGAGGCAGCAAGCGAACAGCACTGCTCTTTGCCCATGCAGAAGCACAGCCTGGGAATTACAGCAGCATGCGGGTTCTGTTCAAAGGCACAGCTCCAAACCCCAAAACCAGGTATTGTAGCTGTGACCACAACACGCTGAGAGGAATGAAGAGACAGCAATGCATGTTTTGCTGCCTGCATGACTGTTTACACCCCAGCGTGGCATTTGCTTTTTCACAACAGGACAAGTTTGTTGACTCGTGTTTAGCTTGTGACCCAGTATAAACACCAACAGCTTCTGCTGTCAGAACAGCTGGTCATCTGCTGCTGTCTATAGAGCTGGCTTTTTTTCTCCTAAACACAGAAACTAGCATTTATCTTTATTCCATGGCCATTTCTCCATTTGTCAAGGTTTGAACCCCAGCCATATCCCTCTCCCAATAGCCTACAGAGTCTCCAAATTTGCACTGGTTTGTTAATAAATATATAACACCACATTTTCTATTCACCATCCAAGACTGAAATAAATGTTTCTGGGACAAACAGCTGAAAAATACACATTTAATCCCCCACCTCCCCATGTAGCATCATCCAGCCATTTTGTACTCAGTTTCACCTAGAGTCACGTTAGATATGAGTACAGCACAAAGACTTGGTATTTGTCACATACTGCCTCTCCCCTAGCAATGAGACCTTTCAACCTTGTCATAGGATATTACTTTGGTTTGAGACTACTTTTCTCAAAAAAAACCCAACCAATCCCACATTATTTACTTGTCCAACATCTTCCAGACTGCTTTTGTTTCAGTTTTTTTTCCTCTGTAAATGAAAATTAAACTGATCTGTAATTACCCAGGTCTTCTTTTTATTCCTTCTAGAGACAGGTTCTGCACAACTTTTACAGCAGTCAGGTGCCTCACCTATCCATCATAATTTGTCAAAAATCACCACAAGTTATTCTGAAATCACTTCAGCTAACTTTTTTTTATAAGATTTCTGACACCCAGACAGCCTGAGACCACCTGGTTTCCCAAGAGCCCTCTTGAATGTATTTTTTCCTCTGTTCTAACCAGAGATCTCACTATTTGTCATCATCACCAGCACTGCTGGTCAGCACTTCTTTCTCTTGAACTTTTCAATAGTGACTAGTATGAAAAAAATAAAACTTTAAACATTTTGTCCTTCTTGACATTTTTTCAATAGGTCTTTGTGTTCCCACTATTATCCCACACATACACTAGTGTACGTGGAGGACCAAGGAAAGTGCTGACCTTCTTTGTCATCCTTACTGGGACTACTGAAAGGAAGGGTTGTCACAGTCATAACAAATATTTTTTACATTAAAGGGTCGTGACAAAGTAAAAAGCATTTGTCCTGCAGGCTTAAAGATATAAACTAATCTCATGGTTACAAAGGGAGAATTGCGGTTATTTATTTAGTTGTGGCACTTTAGGTCGCTGTCACCAAAGGCTCGCTCCCTTTGCTCAAGGGTCAAGCTCTGAGTTAGGCAACCTGGAGGATGCCAAGCTCTAATACTGAAATAGAAACCTGGGGGGGAAAATTAAGTCTCATTTGGCCATACAAGCTATGCAGCACAGTCTAACACAAAACCTACCAGATATCACATTAAATGTTATAAATGACAAACACCAACAGTTAAGTGGCAACCATTTGTATAGTCTGAGTGCCCTGAAGATAGGCTCGGTTAAGCCCATGGAGCTGCCAGGAGACATTGCCTCCCAAAGTTCCTTCCTGTGCCTGCAGCAGGGATCACGGTGACTAAGGGAATGGGATGAAGTCATCCACAGACAGAGAAGAAATCTGAGACATTTGCATGAGCAATCCTAGCTCCAGGGAGGGGAAGAAAAAAAAAAACAAAAACCACAAAACCCAAAACAAACCTACTACAGTTCAAAAGCAAGGTCAAGTGAAACACAAGAGCTGCCAAAAAGGTCATAGAAGTATTACACTCAATTAGAAACATCCCACTGTTCAGCAGCATCATGTTCAAGACCTGACTGTTGAAAGCAAGGCAAGTTAAGCAACTCACCCTCCTGATCACCCTCATAATTTCTTCTTTCATGACACCAGGGTGGACACAGCCTTCAGATGACTTTGGTGAGACTTCTCATCCTCAATTTTACTTACCCTCCAGGTATCCTTAATAAATAAATGAACACTATAAACCAACTTTCATGTTAAACACCATTTTCTGTTTATTAATTTGTTAAAATGCATAAAAAATTCTATAACTGCACATTATGTGATGTCTGTTCTCCATAATAAGATGCATAGTATCACAGAAGATACATATATATATATGTAAAAACACACACCATACACCTCCAGCTTTTAGTTCACACTACCATCAAAGGCTAAGGAGAAAAAAGGCAACCTACTTTGTAATTTCAAAGGGAACAGTAACACCTAGAAAATACACATAATTCTTCTGTGTCACTGGCTATTTAAGAACAGCTTCATCATCATTTCCTACTGTTGCATGAGAGATTCTGATTATTTTGACACTTTTCAGTATTTTTAAATCTCTAAGCAGGAGCCACAAGGTGGCAGCATGAATTAAGTCTACTTTATTTTAATTGAGAGCCAGCTCATTCCTATTTTCCCCAAATCTCAGTCCTATTCCTCACCTCTGCTGCAGCAGCTCTTTATGAGGGGGTACAGTGTGCTGAACCCGAAAACTAGTCCTAGTTGAAATAATGAAGGGCTGCCGACCTGGCATCCCTCAAAAGCTTTGATCGGTGCTGCCAAGGAAGCAGTGAGGAGCATAAGGGGGGGAATAGAAATGACCTTGGCATGAAGAAAAAGGTTTGCAGACTCACACCTTAGATTTAAACAGAAGGTTGTTCATGTAGCATTAATAAAATTATAAACTTGCAGAAAATACCTTTCGGAGAGTATCATTCCAGCTGAATGTCATCCTGACTACAAAGTTCCTCTCTGTGTATTCATTTAGTTAACATTGTTATTTAACTGGTGAGCCTACATTTAATGGGTGTTTATATTCATCACTATTTATCTCATCTTCTACAAATGAAATCAGTAGCAGCATGCCAGGTACTTTCTTCACACGGCTCCTGCAACTGCACTAAAACCAGCAAGCTCTTTCCGGAGGCAGCTGTGGGTACAGCTTGGTCCTGCATATTTCTGTGGCAACTGTGTTAAAACTATTCTCCTCCCATTAAAATAATCTCTCCCCCCCCTCAAAAACTTGCCAGGGATGTGCTGGATCTGTTGTTAGTTATACAATGAAATGACAATTCATGGCTCTATATGCTTTCACTTTAAATTCTATTTAAAGCATTCCTAGCATTTTTACAAGACACCCTAAACATCCAAATCAAGCCCTTGCCTCCCATGATTGTTTTTTTTTAAACTTTTACTAGGAATATGAGATAGTACTTATTATTTAAATGCCAGCCTCTTTTTCCTTGTAAAGACGTATGGGAGGTCAGGGATGAGTTAGCTTCCTACGTGAGCTGTATTCCCAGGATGCTCCCTCTGGGACAACACCCTGTGCAACCTTGAGCCTGTCATCCACCCACCTCTCTTGTTTGTTCTCCGATGTGTTTGTACAGACCTAAAAAAAATTAAAAAGGCATTCTACAGCTACCGGGGGCTGTGTCACCCATGAGAAATATCACACCCATTTTGCTGTAGACAATGGTTTTTTGCCACTCAAAGTGAAGCGATGCTGTTTGAAAGGATTCGAGTCACTCGGTACCACCCTACTCAGAGCTCTGGCACTGTAATTGGTGTCAAATTAGTTCTGTTCATGCTACCAAAAAAAAAGAAAAAAAAAACAAACACCAAAACATTTAAAGCTTTTCTTTACAAAACTGTACTGGATATCTTTTTTTTAACACACAAATAAAGATACAATGACATGAAAAATTGAATAGAAGACAAACGAGGAGCCTGCATTTCAAGAGATGCCATCAAATTGCTGAAGACTTCACCTACAATTCTCTCCAAATTACTAAGCAAACAAGGAAAATCTCAGGACTGAGAGTGTTTTAAATCTATTGCTCTCTAAATAGAGGGTAATATAAAAAAATCCAATAGTACACTGTGATTGCTGTTCCAGAGAAAACTGCCGCTGCCCATGCCCCTTGTACTAACGGTTCTCAGAAATGGTTTTATATCATTCTCTTTGGTATAGACCTGCTACTTGGAAAAGTGCAAAGTGTTGCCAAAGCCTCCTTCTTTCTTTTTCAGCTACTTTGTGATCTTTTTTATTTTTTTTTTGTCTTTTTAAATAGTAACTGAAGTACATGGTTAATACTAGGCTTTGCACTGAAAATGTTCTGTAGTACCTTTACACTGTAAAGAGCAGAAAGTAAAGGTTGATAAATACAAACAGTAACTCACCAGGGAAAAAAAAAAAAAAAAAAAAAAAAAAAAAGACTCTGAACAGCCTACAGCAGCATCAACTTTTGGCCACTTCTGCTGTTGATGGGTGTATGGGAGGTCACTGCTGGTAGCACAGGTGATATGCAGTGATTTCCACAGAAAGGCAGATGAGATAATCTCAAACTCCACAGCTTAAAATTCATGTGATTGAAAAACAGAGCATATAAATTTGTGAAATTATGAGTGGGATTGAAAATACAGAAGGAATTTCAGTATTCATTCCTTCTAATAACCTAAATAGGAAGGTTCTTCATGAAATGATCTGATGACAGATTTAACTTAAACAAGAGGAAGTGCATTTTATAATAACACATAATTTAACAGCAGAACTCATAGCTGCAGAAATGCATTTTAAATACGACCAAATTAATGGGACAACAGTCCATAACATTTTTCTTCAACTCTATTTTAGTACTACACTAAGGCTATCAAAACATAACAAGAAAGCTAGAGCCTGACAGATTATTAGAGGCTAATGTGACCAATCCAGGCTGAATGTATCTGTCACGGAGCTCTGTTTGCTGTAAAATTGTGGCTGGCACAGCTGGTGACAGCATGTAATCAACATTTTTTAATTACATAAAACAATGCTTTGAAAATAACAACAAACTAGAACACAAGCCTAAAATACAAGCACAGACATTTAGAGGTGAAGTCATGGGAAGCTTACACAGGGGATTTCCATCTGGTACCATTTCGGTGGCTGTCAGTTGTCTATGCCTGTTCTGCTGCTGTTAATACCCGGGCCAAAGAGCGTACTGAGCATCCTCACGAGAAGGCTGGTTACCTGCACTAACAGTGAGCAAGCGTGGTCAAAACACATCATTGTGCAAGCAGCTCAAGGTATAAAAAATGCAGGGGAGGGGGGGGGAGACTGTGTTCACCAGATGCTGGACATCAGTGCAGCATCACCCGACGCCATACCTGCTCCATTCCTCCCAGTGAGAGATGCCTGGGAAATACAGAGCAGCAGAGTCATGCCTTCCTGGGGTTGGAGGTTTGCCACTCAAGTGTACAAAGCACCACCTCCTGCTCACATGCAGCAACACTGGGTCTACCATATGATCCAGCTGCAGGAATAGTTTTGTACACCTAAGTAATGTCCCCTGGCTTCCACAGCACTGGGTATCCTCACATCAGCTCTGCACTAAGGTCTCCACACTCTCCAAGATGAAGCAAAGTATACACAAATGTCCTTCTGTCAGACTCAGGCTGCAGGAGAGCGATGATGCAGAGCAGCAGCTCTCCCCTTTTCCCCGTGGGGTACAATAGTGGGCACAAACCCAGCTGCAAGCAGCTGAAAGCATTCTTTGCAAATTTCTGCTGATTCTTTACAAACTATAATCTTTTCGTATAGCAGCGGTCTGTATTCAACGGAACTGGGAATTAATCAGCACCCTGAACCTCTGGGTATCTGCAGCATAGGATGACACAAAGCTGTTGCAATGTTGTAATTCAGCTAACTCTAAAGAGAGAGACACAAGAGCAACATAGGGTTAAACTCCAGTTTGGGTTCCAAATACAGTTCCTGTCTTTATGGCAGTTTGTACAAACCCCTTGCAGCCAAGCTCACCCAAGCCATCTGGGATGGTTGAAATCAATCTCTCCCCAGCTTGGCCTAACTTGAACTATTCTGGATAGGTTTGGAAGCATTTCAAGAAAAAAAAAAAACACACCACACACACATTGGCTGCTGACAATCCCACCAGCATCCTGCATTCGTGTTCTGGAAAGGGAACAAAAATACTGAAACACACCAGAAATGTATCTCTGATGTTACAAAAGGGTAGGATAAGCTTCCTAGAGGGTTGTTGCAGTCAAATCTATTGAAACATATGCTGAGCCAGTTCTCCTAGAGGTGGGGAATAAACTGTCTCTCCATCTTACCAGTGTTTTGTTCAGATCTAACAGAAGAAAATCAGCAAGCTGGCAGGGTTAAAGGAGTACAGAGGCCTTACATACAACCCTCATTTCTGCAAGAGCACCCCTTGTACAATCCTGTCCCCTACCCTAACGTTCACATGCTATGCGTGCTAGTCATTAAGTTCTCCGGAGTTGAGAAGACAATGTCAGGGAGCACGGTCAACCATTACAAGCTGATCCGTACCAGCAAAGACTCAAACCAAATCCTCAGGCAGCACCTGTGTCCAGCTGGTAATTCTATTCCCAAAAAAGCCAAGTGCTCCGGGGTAGAGTACCCAAAGGCTGGGTAATTCTCTTGTCCATACTGTATACACACACACTGAAAAAAGGTTAAAGAAAGAGCAGAGGAGACACAACAACATGTGGAAATCACTGCAGGAATCTGGAGATAGTGACAACATAGGGTTTGTTACTAATTTTATGTGCATACATACTGCAGCACAGGAGTCTGAGCAGTTCTGGTAACAGCCAAGTCTCATGAGTACCTCCAGCACCGGGAGGAGCTTTGTGTATACTGATTGTATTTCTGCTTGCTCTTTGAACAAAAAGGAATAGTATAAAGACACCCCCAAGGACCTTGGACTCTTGTCAAGTTGAACAGATTTACACAGCTAGCTTGGCTTAGGCCTCGAAACCTCTGCTCCATGGGGAAGGAAAAAAACACACACCCAACACCAACCAACACAAACCAGGGAGCAATATAGATTCACCAACCTTTTCCTTACACACCACACCTCTAAGAAAAGATTACTTAAAGATTAACTCTTAACAGAGGAGTCCAGGACTTTGCATCTTCCAGCATAGCTGATGTGGCAACATTTCCCCACAGGTTTGTCTCATACAGGAAAAAAAAGGTAGAGGCAATGAGAGCTCTGGGAAAGCTTGCAGCTTGTGGTTATGCTGTAGCTCATTTTCAGCTGGTGTTTCTGATGGACATTGTGCTGAAGTAGAAGTCTAACATGTATTTTCAGGATCACAGGCCAGCAGCTTTTCTCCAGCAAACATGAGACATTGGTCTGCAATATGACTGCCCCTTATTTCCAGGTCTTTCTTTGTAATGTCTCTCTAGGTTCTACCAAAACATACGGCCAAGTATGCCAACTCAACTGCTGTTTAAAAAGGACTTTCTGTAGATCAGGCTTCCAGAAGCCCAAGCGAAACCTTACACAATGCTCTATAAAAAACCAAAACAATTAATATCTTCTGTGTGGCAACATTCACACAACCTCTGGCAAATTCACACACTTGTATTGTAAACCATCTTCATTCACAAATCCAAGCACAGATGGCTTCCATAAATTTGGGACACATCTCTTCCACTGACCTAATTGTGGCAGGACTGCAGCAGCTCAGATGACATGTTCTGTTGCATTTTGCTTACTGTAACTCATCATAGCTGTGTCACACGCTTGTAACTGCAGGGAGTCCTTAATACAGCAGTGGGTAAACAGCTTGCACAAGAAAGCGGGATGTGGATGCCTCAGAGACAGCTTGCTCACGTGTTTTAACAAGTGCTCTCAAGAAGAATGTTCCAGGTAGTGTCACATTTCTGCCTAAGCCTCTTAGAGCATCAGTTACCCTTTGAACGCTTGATAATAATCCTAATTTAAAGAACTGAGTCTCTTCAGATGTAAACAACATTTGCCTTTGCAAACAGTAACTAACTAAATGATAGAGTATTTCACAACTGAAAAAAAGGTTCAGCACATTATGTTTACAGTTACTATAAATAAAAGTCTGGGGGGAGTAAAGAGCTTTTCAGAATAACTGTTATTTTCTCTGATTCCATGTCCTCAAACAAGCCTCTGATATCCCTACTGTAGGAACACAGATGATCCGCAAGCAAATTTCACGCAAATCTTAATGTCACTACCAGTAAAGAAACTAAATAACCAAATACAACCACCTCTAAAAAAGCAGTCTGAATATAACACATAACCTTGTCATGGCCACTTACAAGTTAAGAGAACAAAAGTATCTGTTAAAACTCTCACAAGGTGACTCTCCTCCCCGCAAAAACAACTAAAAAATTGGTGTTAACATGGATCTGCTTAGGGATCCAATTTTCAGCCCAGCGTCTCTCTGAAAAGTCATCCTCACTCCATTACTGATAGCTTCTATGCAGGAAAAAAAAAAAAGTAAAACAAAGGTGATTTCAAGGTAAGAATTAATAGTCCATACAATGAAAAAAAACTATGGAATTCACAGTGTTTGGTTAGAATTAATGTGAATACAAATCCAAGACTGTTTTTTTTTTTTAATGGTATTTAACCATGCTCCAAGACTGCTAATAACAATCATAACATAAGAAAGGACTTGTTTTCTTTTACACACATAACTCCATCATCTCATAATCTGCAAAGCAGCAGCAAGTCAGCTCTACTGTTATCTTGTCTATGGATGATATTTTTAGCCTGTATAAAGTACTCCAAATAAACCAAGCTTAAGGAGAAGAGCCACCTCTCTTACTGTTCCTATCAACAGGACAGCCCAGTATTTTAAAAAAGCCAACAGTGTACAACACCCATGTAATGTTATCCCACAATGTGCAGCCTGCATTAGTTGATAACCTTTGAAGCAGCCCAGAATCTGTTAGAATCTGCAGCACAGGACCTCCTCTCGAAGGCTAGAGCTGAGAATCATCTGATAAGACAAGAATTGCAGTCTTCCTTCTGTCCTCATGCACTTCTGGCAGACACCTTCTGCTGTCCTTCCCAGCAGGGACACAGCAGGTCTCCCTTTTCCTCCTTTGCACCATCTTCCTGGCTTACTCAGGTAATCTCTTCCTTCTCTTTTCCTCAGCTTCTTCACCTTCCTCCTTTCCTCAGCTTCTTCACCTTCCTCCTTTCCTCCCATCAATTCTCTGCTTTCTCCAACCTACCCACAGTTAAGAACACCTACTGCAGTGTCTCTGCAGAGGACTCTATACACGACAGAGCAGAGACAAGCAGCTTGGTCTGGTAGAATGCTGCTAGAGGCCATGCTCTACTCAGTACAGAGCTGCTCCTGCACTGTGGCTGCTCCAGTGTGGGACAGAAATGAACAGTTACTTGTGAGGAACTTGCTGCTGCATCACTCACCACTCTAGCAGCAGGTCTGCAGGACCAGGCAGAATTCACAGAAGACTGGTAACTCTGCCATGCTGTCACAGATTTCTTGTCATCTCCTGAAGGAATCAGGGGTCACAAAGAAAAACTGGCAACTTGCTCTTGCAGAGAAAGCTCAAAGCCAAGCTCAGTCAAAACCACAGATAAATTTTATTACAAACATACAAACTTTAGAATTAGCGTGCTGAAAAGCACCAGGACCACAGGCCCCAAAGACAAATCGCCACTCTTTTGACGAGTATTACTAGGACAACTGTTCCCATGTCATGAACACCTCTCTCCTGCTCTTTGAAGGGAGAACACAGCTGAATATGAACACCCCATGGCAAGTTCTGCATGATCATGATGAACATGAGACAAGCTGCTGGCAGCACTGAAGTTTGCTGTGAAGTGTCCAGAGCTCTTGGCCCAGCACAGCACTGCTTTATTGTACCAGTCCTCAGCGAACAAATTTGATGATCATCAGGAGTATAAACCATCCTACCAGTGAAGCTGACACTATCTCTTCCAGATAGGAGAATAAATACTTTACATGTGGGGAGTGAAAATACAGATCCCATCATCACTCCAGTATGACACCCCAAAGCCAACAATCTTAATACCCTATGCTAAAATAATGTTATTTTCTTCTGCTTTTGTACTTCACCTTCCCATTACCAACTCAAAGGTGAATTCCCATCAGGAGCCCTCATATCTGTTCCCCATTCCATCCTGAAACTGCCATGGTGCAGTGAGGCTGGTACTGCTCCTCACCCTCCCGTAACAGTTGATGTTTTCTGAACTGAATTCCAGTATTTAGAAGCTGTAACCACTTCTGGTTGAACAGATCAGCTTACATCGCTGGTTGCAAGTCAGTTCTTCTTTACCTCTATTTCTGCAAGAGGCCAGGAAACCTGGATGTGATATGGCTCTAATTCTTCAGGAGTAACATAGTCTGGAGCATCGCCCATCAGGTCCCGTCCCCTGAAGGATTTAGGAAAAGCAATGACATCGCGGATACTTGGAGCGTCAACAATGAGAGAGATCAGTCTGTCAAGTCCTAGAGGCAAAAAACAAATTGGTGAAATACTTGAGTTACAGCTCTACATTGCTTTCTCAAATTCAGAAAAAGAAAACAAAGATGAAGTAGATAATATTCCTGAGTTTGAAGAATAAAACTGAAGCAAGTAAGGGGAAAAAATTAATCTCAACCCATAGCAGAGAAATAGACTTGTCTGAAGAACAGAAATACCTAGCAAAATAAAGCTTTTCAATATTACAGAAAGTTCTGCAACACATCAAGGACTGCAAGACAGACACAGTGCCTTTGCAAAGACCACATAAGAAAACCAGCTAAGTGGCAGGAACATTGTCAGGGCTCTGCCCAACTGCTCAAACAAAGCCCTTGATCAGCCAGTTCTGAACTATTACCACCAGGAGGAATTCAGAAAGAGCAACAGCCTCTGCATGATTGGATGGAGGGAAATAACACTGGAAAACCACTGGAAAACTACTTTTTTGTGTGTTTTTTTATTGTTTGTTTTGGTGGAGTTTGGGGTGTTTTTAAAAAAAAAAATAAAAAAAAAGAAAAGAAAAAAACACAAACTTGCAAGATTCCAGAAAAAAAGCTAAAATCTGACAGTATCTGATTTAGTGAGCAAAACAGATAAGGAAGAAGGGAAGTGAGACTGAAGCAGATGGCAAGGTTGTGGCTGTGACCCAGGGCACAAAAAGTACCATGCTGTCACAAGCCTCTAGGCATGCAGTAGAGAGATCCTGTTCTCACTGTGCAGGAATGAGAATAAAGATGATAACCTAATCTTAATGAATATGCTGTTTGTGTAACAGTGTATAAGGAACATCCTTACAGCCACCAATATTGATTTGGCCCTTGCATAAGAACTAAATCACGCTATGACACTGGGGAGGAACACCAAAACGTTCTGCACTTGGTGACAAAACCTCTGTTTTCTTCTACAAAGCAGCTACAGAGATAGAAGCACTGTGTAATCCCACAGTTTACCATGGTGGTGGTGCCAAACAGCCACACCAGAACAGCCCTCTCTTTCAGGAGGACACAAGCCTTTTGATAACAAGCGTGAGGGATCCTGTGATCTAACATGCCCAAAAAAAACCTCACAAGAGATCTACATCCTGGAGAGCTACAGAGCACTCACCTAAAGCAATTCCTCCATGAGGCGGAGCTCCAAACTCCAAAGCCTCAAGCAGATGGAAAAGCACCTGAGAGTCCTCCTGCAAAATTACATAACAAGCGTCACTGGGTAAACAATGCTTTTCCTACTAGCAACATAAGATGAAGGTATGATGAAATCATGCATCACTCAGGGCTAGGGTTACATTTCTCTAAGAAGCACACGAGTGTTTCTTTCAGAATATGAAGCAGCTATTTAAATTAAGTAGTCATTTAAATCTCTGAGAGGACGTTAAGAGACATCTGTAGCTGTTACCTTCAGCACTTTCTCCAGCACAAAACGCTGTTGTTCTGCACTATGAATTCTGATGGAGCCACCTCCAACTTCACTGCCATTCAGCACAAGGTCATAGTGCTGGCTACGGACCTGCAGAAAGAAAAGAACGAGCACCTTGGCAAGGCTGGGGCACAGCTGCATTTAACACCAACCTGCACGCAGACAGCAAAGACACTGGGAACTGAAGCCATGACGTACTACAGTACTGGTCTCTCAGTGGTACTTTGCAGTTCAGGTACCAGTCCTACAGGAGGCCTGGACTGCTGCTGACAGAGCTGATCAAAGTTGATCAAAACCTGAAGCAACATGGGATGGGCCAAATATATAAGACTCCTCCCCTCAAGCGACTGTTTCCTTTAAGCTTCTTTTGTCAGGGGCACACATGGATATTTGCCACTCAGAGTAATCTGGCAGCCATCTCTTCCAAACAGATGCATACAACATGCAGTCAGTTCCATGAAACAACATCCCTTTCTACAGTAAAAACAGAGGCTACTCTCCCAGTTTTCCAGGACACGCAGCTGTAAAAGAGCCAGCAGGGCAGGCGTGAACTCAGTTACCTTTGTGGGATCAGAATAGAGGAGGCTGGTATCTGAAGGATGAGGGGCAGTGAAGGGGTGATGAGCAGATTCCAGTTCAGTGGGATTCTCTTCCTTGGGGAGGAAAAGTGGAAAATCCACCACCCACAGAAAGTGAAAAGTCCTAGGATCACGGAGCACCAGCCCAGCTGCCTCCAGAAGGTCAGCACTCTCCAACCTTAGGCTTCCTAATGCAAAGCACTGCAAAAGAGAAGGGAGAGAATGAGATGGGGCAATTTCACTAACAGGGAAGTCACTCAAACACTGACCAGGGAGAGTGTTTCATAAAGGTAGCATCAGAGACAGCATCAGTTGTAATGTATTGTTGCCTTAAATACTTTTGCCTTGTCTCCTAAAAGATATATAGCTTCGTGCTCAGGCAGCAGCAGCTCCAGGGTTTGGCAAAGAAAGTTGAGTAAGGAGCTAGAAAGCTCATTACCTTCCAAATGTTCCATCCTCACAGGACTCACCTAGACTAACCTCAAGCTCTACACAATACAGATTAACCAGGGCAGCACAGGGAAGATCTGCACTTTGTAGACAGCAAAATGAAGACATTGACAGAGAACATGATAACATTTTGGCTATCAAGCAAAGCATGACACCTTGTCACAAACCAATACTTGGAAGGCAGCATCTGCTGGAAAGAATATAGAGTAGGGTAGACAGAATCCCCCGTCATTGCTGCTAAGAAGCAGCTGTGCTTCACAAATCATCTGCTTATGGGAGACAAAATTACCTAGTTGACTTTGTTTTCCAAACTCTGTTTGATACTTTAAAAATGAAGTTATGGTGAGAGAAAAGGAGGCACTAATTTGTTCCTGTTTTATATTCCAGCCTTCATTTCAGTTATGAGTTCTTCCCAGAATTTGACTGGGGGAAATAAAAGTGATAGCTATATTTCAGGCATTATTTGCTGTTGCTGCAGCTTCAGAGAAAGACAGAATTAGATGATGACCTATTTTAATAATAAGAAGAATTAGAATAAGGCCAGATAACATCAAAGCTATCATCAGCAACATTCAACTCAGCCACCCAAGAAATGCTTCCTACCACTTGCTTGTGTTCACCAGCTGCCAGCAGTACCACATCATCGACCTGCAAGTTCAGTGCTTGGATAAGCTCTGCCTGCTGCTTCTCACCAAGAAACTTTGTAAGCAGAGACTTCAAGCTTCCATCAGGCCTGCAGATAATTTCCATGATTTCCTGAAGAAAGATAAGAGTACATTCAGTCCAATGCTGCCCTCTCTTGTCTTAAAGCATCACATGCTCAGGCACTGACTCTCAGCTTTTAAAAACTGCTCTTGTACCTTCCTCTGCCTGCAAGTGCCTTAATACACACTCAGTCATTCACTGCTTCCAATGCCTCAGCAGTGTTTGTCTCACCTGGTTACACTGGGACTTTGCAGACTCCTTTAATGACTCCAAGTCTTTATTTTTAAGATACCTCTGGGGAAAGAGCAAGAGAAGACACATTAAACGTCAGCAAAATCTATGGAAAGCCTAACCAGGATTCAAATCTACTGACTGAGCTGTGTCCAAGCTTCTCAAAGTTCTTTTGTTTTTAGTACAAGTTCTCATGAGGGCTGTGGAACAGGACAGGGCTCACAGCACTAGGTTGCAGCTGGGCATCTTCTCCAAGGGATCCTTTCAGGAAAAGCCCCTCTAGGCTGTACATCTGGCTGCAGTTTTTCTCTCTACTCACAGATCAGATGTAACTGGTCAGAGCTAGATTATGTCAACTAACTGCCTCCAGTGTGCAGGAACAAGGTTAGAACACCACATTGTTGATGGGGAAGGTTTGACGATTCCTCAATTTGTAGGAACAGAGCGAAACCAACTGGACTGACTCCCACACAAAGAAATGCAGTAAATGAGAACCTGCGTCAAGATCTTGATTTTTTTTTTCAGCTACTCTAATGGTTAGAGAGGCTCAAGAGACCACTTTTGTTTTGCTCACACCTTAGTGCCCTCTCATGGGAAGCTGGTAACTTGTGTTCTGTGCCAAAATTAAAGGAATCCCAAGAGAATAGTCAAAGTCCTGTTCCCCAAATAAAACTCACTGTTTAGGGGATTTTTCTTTCCATACTGCCCAAGCTGCAAAGATGACCACAGCCAGAATTAAATCTGCTTCCCTGCCAAAAATACACGGCTGTGTCAATCTTCTATATCTGTTGTCAGCCTTGTATTTGGTTTGTGACGTTCTCATTACACAACATGAGTTGTGCCCACAAATGCAGCAAAAGCAAACATGAGGAGGGCTTGTAACCACCTGGCCTTTCTCTCACTGGTCCAGAACAGAGCTGTGCCATACCTGGCTCTATTTCAAATCTCTTGCCACAGGGCACAATTTATTATTGAGATTCACTCCAGAAGCCATCCTTGACAAAAACAAGCTGATGCCCTGAGGGGCTTCACTATCCTCAAGGGACCTTGCAGCTCTGTTTTCTTCTGCCACTTCCTGAGGACAATATATTCTTCGCATCACCTGATCGTCTCCATTCCCCTCTTCTAACACCACTAAGCCCAAGCTGACGTCAATCACAACAAATCCCAAGTTCCCTGAAGGGCACTACTCCCCCAGTAATAGCAAGGAACATTTCCTTACCAACAAGGGAACTCAAATTGGTATTTTATTTATTTCACATAAACCATACGCAGTATGTAAAAGCATCACTTACCACTCCCTGAGGGATACAAATGGCTTTGACAGTGCCGTTTGGGTAACTGAGTGCATTCTGCACAAACCGAATGTCTGATCTTCGTAAAAAATCACTGATATCCACTATCTGAGAAAGAAGAGATCACAGGAAAAATCAGCAGAGGTATCAACATGAACCAAATATCCTCCACCCGTGTCTTAACACCTTCAACATCATTCCCTGGGATATAATTTCTTTGTTCATTGAAATCAAATGGTTCACAAAGAAATGAATGGGGCCAAGCTGGAATAACCATTAAGAAGCTGAACACTGCAGAAACAGAAATGCAAGACAGCTGGGAAAAGCCAAGGCTGAGATGGATGACAGTAGAGAGCTGCATACTGAAAAAGAAACCCTCCAAATTAATTTCTAGGAAAATATAAGATGCTTTCTTGCTTATTAGCACTGTTCCTCTTAATATTCTTATTTCATATACAAACAGTGCATGCACACAACTGCAGCTGATTACCAGGAAAAGATCTTCAGAAGCCTGTCTCATGAAGCACACTCACCAGGAGCATGCTTTGGAGTGCAGTTGAGAAAAGCACATACAGTATCTGTGGATGCCTTATGGGCTTCTGTTTTTAAGACAGTCAAGACACATTACTTCCTAACACTCCATTATCTTTAAAGTGTTCTAAAAATATCTATATATTTTCCCACAACCAAATAATCAAAATCCATCTCTTCTCCAACAGATGATTATGTGTGCAAACAGCAATGATAGGACAGACACCTTAGGTAAACTACAGCATTAAGAACCTCAGCCAATCATGTATCCATTATTTAAAACTAAGATTATTCTTAATACACTAACAGAAAAGAAAAGCTGCAAGTTCCCAATGGGGAAACCCTCACCTTCATCCCAAAGCGAGTGTCTGGTTTATCAGTCCCATAGTCAGCCAGCGCCTCCTCATATGTCATGGAAGGAAAAGGAGTCGTAATGGAGCCTCTTTCCTCAGGCCAGGAATATTGCAGGAGGCCCTCTATCAGTCTCTGGATCCCAGCTTGATCTACAAATGACATCTCTATATCTATCTTAAAACAGAAAACAAGAGGGGGCGTTCCACATTAGCTACAGGTTTTGCCTTTGCACTGCTACTTGCAGAAGCTCTTGACTATAAAGCCAGCATAAAAAAACCCAATATACTACATGAAATCACAGCATGACTGCATTAGACTGAGGACATGCTTACGATCTCTCTACAGCCTGATGACTCAGGCGACAACCTCCTCAGAGAACTGGATGAGGTAATGATGACAAGGACAGAACGAGAAGCCTTGAATGAACCAGGCTAACTCTGCCTAGGATCTCAAGGCTGAGGAATGGGATGCCTGACCCAGCAGGACAGGAGATTGCATCATCAAGCACAATCACTGCTGCAACACAATTCCCACATCCACAGCACCTGGGACTGCGCAGTCACCCAAGGACAGGGACCACTCTGTGCATGTCCCATACTAACTTCAAAGGGCTGCGTCTGTGAAACATGCAGCAAACAACATGGTACAGGCAGAAACTAAACCTGCAGAAAGGAAAACAGCTACAAGCTATTCAGGTGGAGGAGGGCGAAAGGCAGTGCAAGCTGGTTACCTGAGTGAATTCAGGCTGCCTGTCAGGCCGTGAACCTTCATCTCGGAAGCAGCGAGCAACCTGAAAGTACCTGCAATAGTACTTTTACTTAGACAACAATTTGAAGTACCCTAAATTAAATTGTGGCAACAGAATCAAACATAAAAAAAAAAAAAAGGAAAAAAGAGAGAGCTCTGTCCCCTTTGCAACAGATTATCATAGCCCTAGTTGCTCCCATCCCCTCAAAAGCATGGAATTTTGAGTGGAAGTAACTGCATCAGCAGCTGTATCCACCTCCAACTACATCTTCCAGAGGCATGTGGAGGCTGCCAGGCGAGCTGTGTCCCAACAGGGACATACGCAACCCCTTTTCCCACTTTCTGCTCCAACCCTGGACTCCAAGCAGCCATGTAAAACTCACTCATGGTCAAGGCCTGGCCTATAGTTCACCGTATGAACAACTGTATCCCTCTCTTTTGATTTTTTTTTTTTTTTGGAGAAACAAGCCAAATTAAAAGTTTTGTACTCGTGCACCCTGAGAACATGCTTTGTCTCAGTCATGCTCAGCTGCCCAGCCTCATCTCAGTTAGTTCTATAGGTTACTCTTGGAGAGGCTTTTATCACACACTAGATTTTCTGCCATTCAGGCAGACTGTGCTTCAGATCAGGTTTCCATTTAAAATAACATTGAAGATATCAGCCTTCAAACAGCACACATTTCCTCTTACTGGGAGGCATTACTGTTGGGGGGCAAAGGGCCTAGCTGAAAACTCACAAATATTTAAAGATCCCTCTTCAAAACACAGAATCTTTGGCAATAAGCTTTTGCAAAAGTATCTAAAACCACACAGATCAAAGCAAGCAAACCGTGGACAGGACATGTAGAGAGCAGGAATCCAAGAAACTCTTACCTGTCCAGGCCTCCAACCATAAGGAGCTGCTTGAACTGCTGAGGACTCTGTGGCAGACAGTAGAACTTGCCCGCTTCCCTCGAGGGCACAAGGAATTCTTTTGCTCCCTAGTGTCAGAAAGAAAAGCTTATACATTTCAGCAAATAAGTGGCCTCAGCTCCTGGCAGAGAGCACAGACTAGAAGCACAAGAAGAAAGGACCTACTTTCGCCATTATGAAATCCCCTTAGCAAGGAAATGGCTGTTTGTACATTACACTTAAAAAAATCTGTAAACCAGCTTGTTCCAAAATATCCCAAAGGAGGATTCTCCACCTTCTGCTCTGCAAGACTTATGCACAACAGTACTCCATCCAAGGCAGGGGTTTAAATGCAAGAACTCCATGTGTTAGCTGCATCAACAACTCCTGGGCTACAGCCCTCTTCTTTGTGACTATTTTTGAAATGAAAGAAAGGAATATAAACTCAAATTAAAATTACTTGAGTAGTGCCACTGCAGTAACCCACCAGTTAAGAGATAAGTGCTGGGCAAACAGTGTTCAGAGGAAGTTTTTTGGCTTTATAATCTGTCTGTCCCAGGACAGGTCTTGCATTCAACATGTGCTTTACAAGACAGAACTTTATTCCTCTGAAGGTTCAAAAAGCAGACCCAAGATATCACCTCTTTCCTTTCACTCCCTCTGCTTTTAAAAGGAAACGTATCAGAAATTTGCACAAGCTGTTATTCAGTGAGAGAACAGCAGTGAAGGCTGAGTGGCAACTGACAGCAATTCAACCACAAACTGCTGATGCAATTACAGGAGGCTAAAATGCATTACTAACAGAATACATACCCCTGGGGTTCTTTTAAAGAGTGTTGGAGTTTCTACATCCACAAACCCTGAGGAACAAACACATGCTTCAGATACAGAATATGCTGAGAGCAGGAAGAACTAGTATGACAGAAAATAAGCTAGAGTAGGGTTAGTCAGCAGAACAGGTAGTCTAGCACACCGTGTAGTGTCTCCAAAATCTACAGATTTTACTGCTTCTAAGAACAACTTGTGTAACAACAGATTTAAAGGCTCCGAGCTACCGTGATGTCCTGCCAGAACTGATGATGACAGAGGACTCCATTTAGGCTGAAAAATTACTTCTCTATCTATTTTGAACTAGGCTTTGCTTTTCCAAAAAGTAATTCCTAATTTTAGGATAAGCAAAAGCCCTGTAAGAAATCCACCTCTTTGACATATCTCCAGTTGGGTGATCAAAAGAGGGAAATGACCTGCAAAAGGCCTTTTCTTACTTAATTTTCTGGATATAGCTCATTTGAAACAACTGGTTTGTAGAATGCTAGGAGATTTCAACATACTTTGTTCTTCAGGCCTGCCCAACATCCCTCTAAAGACCCCACTGCAAGCAGACATGTCCTTATAAGTGGGACCAGTTTGGAGTAGCAAGTTGATTGGCAATCTCTCCCACCAACAGAAAACAGAAGGGAGGGCTAAAATGTTGTTTGCAGCACACTGTTCTTCAAGCCCTTTTCTTACCATGAAGGTTACACAGGTAGTCACGCATCTTCATCACTATCTGTGATCTCAGCCGCAGGTTATACTGCAATTGGAAGCTACGCAAGTCCAAGTAGCGATACTGCATCCGTAAAGCCTCTGATTTCTGGAGATAAGATATGATCAGGATTAAGAGACAAAATTCAAATTGCATGTCCAATGAAGCTGCTCCTAAAGCCGCAGGACAAAAAGGGGAAGCTAAAAAAGAATGCTGCTCTATTGCCACAACCCACAACCTACACAAACATCAGCCACTTAGAGTGCTTCCAGCCATGAAAATCACTTAAAAAACAAACTGTGATAAGAGCTACCTCAAAGCTCAGGATTTCAGCCCTCATTCTCAGCACACTGCAACAGACTGCAGCAATCCTCCTTGCTATTTTTAAGCAGAGGAGTGGTACCACACATAGACCTAAAGGAACAACATCGTTACTACAGATGAGGAAACTAAAGTAGTGCAGATGATGGGAATTGCCCAGGACCTGTAACACGGAAGAAACAGGTCCCAGTTCTCCCAATTCCAACACCTATTTATCAGTCACAGTCTCAATGGAACAGAGAATATCTTCAATTAACAGTAACGCCTCTCCTACACCATGGAGCCTGCACTAAAACTAACCTCTTGTAAGACTCTGTACTTACTGACTAGCTACTTGTCCAAATAAGACTAAGCACCCTTGCCTTAAAACACAGCAGTGCATTCACAGGTTCTGTTTCACACTCTCAAAAAAGGTAGCATAGCCTGATTTCTTTCACTCTTCCCTTTACCATCTGTTCTTGCAGCGATATTTGAAAACACTGTGCACTGTAATCATTCAAGCCTTATTTTCTGCTGAACTCTAATTAGAAATACATCCACACAACTAACAAGTAGCACCCCTATTTTAAATATCATCCTTCCCCAAAAGCAGAGCTGGGAGAACCAGACAAAGCTCTCAGATGTCTTGCCATCACCCTGGCCAAATTCACAATTTACAGAAAAGATAGCACTTTGGTTAAAAAAACAAACAAACAAAAAGAAAAAACAAACCAAAACAAAACACAGACACCTTGATAAAATCCTTGATTTCAAAAGGTAGCTTCTTGCAGGAGTTTAAGATCTCTGCAGTCTCCGCCTTCACTTCGATATCCCCTGTTGGCATTTTCTGTAGCAAAAAGGCAAGAAAAAAATTAATTACAAAACTTAGGGAAAACAATTGGACACGGGCATTTCACAGATGGTCAGGGTGAGGAAAAGAAACCCATGTGATTATCCTCCCTGCCTTCTAACACAGTATAACTCAGAGAACTTCTCTCAAGGACAGATTTCTCCAAGATTTCCCTTCTGTTCAGAAAAACACAAGTCATCTCGCCAAAAGTGGCATGCTCTTTCCCAGTAGTATATTGATCTCTACCAGAAATACAATTACTTTTCCTTTGCCTTCTCCTTGAAAGCCGTGCTGAGCAGAGGAACAGTCAGGCACAGACCCTTCTAGGGCACATGCACTTGAACAAAATTACTAGTTCTGGTAGATTCAACAAAACCATGCAGTATACATTTCAGTTGTGTATTAGCAGCATCACCATCGGTCCTTAATACAAGTCAAAAAAGGCAACTTGTGAGGAACTTCCCAGAACTTCCAGTTCTCAGAACTAGTCTTCTTTTCTTAGATCCCACG
The DNA here is from genome assembly GCF_000699245.1 of Pterocles gutturalis. NCBI lineage: Eukaryota > Metazoa > Chordata > Aves > Pterocliformes > Pteroclidae > Pterocles > Pterocles gutturalis. The sequence continues at coordinate 3,629 of NW_010113127.1, read as the reverse complement.
GGAGAAGAGACAGCTTCCCCAACTTAGCACTGTGCCACATCAAAGTTCATCTGAACCTACAGAACTTCCTCCATTTACCAGGGGAAAGTATATACAACCTCCCAACAAAATGATAAATGATTAAAAGGAATAGAAGCACTGCTTGAAGCCTTCATTCTTTATGGACATATGTAATTGGTCGGAGCAAAAAAAATATGATCATAAAATTCTCTTTAGGCCTGCCAGTGCTGGGATATATACAATCCTGACAGATCAATCTACAGCTGATTACAGTGACAGCTGAGGAATGCACAGCATTACCAAATTATTCAGCCTCTGTTTCCTCTATCATGAGAGCAGCAAAATCTATTCTGAGTGAGAAACAGGTCATCGCATGCTGTGGAACTCACAATGACAAAATTTCTTTTTCTTGAAAATAAGTAATCTCAACTACACTTTGAAAGCCTGAAAAAGCTCACCATTATCCTTTCAAAAGGCTGGGATACAATTTAATTTGTGGGTGTCTAATGTGCTTTGAGGTTCTCCTAAGTTCTATGTCGTAGCAGTTGTTTCACTTCATGTTATCCAAGGATAGGCTGTGACACATCCAGACCCCATGGCAAAGCTGTAACACAAAAACCACCATACTCCCACTGTCCAGTGCTCTTTTTCACAAGGAATAAAACCCCTGAGAAACCCCAACATCCTCACCGGATTCTCCTGCCCTGGGGGCCGAGGGGACACAATTCCAGTCACTCGCACAACAGACTCCACTGGGACATTAGACAAGAGCTTCTTCACATGGGAATGTGCCTGCAAGAAGATGACAATGTCTCACAGAAATCCAAAGAACAGGATAAATGCACCGGGGCATCATTTCTTAAAGGTCCATTTGAATCTGGGATCGCTCCTCCATAACCCAGAGGAAACAGCATTTACATTTCTGTTGCAGGGTCCGATCAGGCTCTCATAACGCTTAAGTCTGTCAGACTGAGTGCTCTGACTCCCAAGTAAAGTACCTCACTCTGCTCTCCATGTCTGCTGGATGCAAGCTACCAAAGAGAGAAGAAAAAAAAAAAAAAACAAAAACAAAAACACAAAAAAAACCAGACTAATTTTTTGGTAGTCCTTACCTCATCCTGTGGAATGAGGATCTGGGTCAGGCCCTGGAAATCCCTCAAAACCAGAAACAGGTCTTGTCTGAACCAAGAAAAAGATAAAAGGAAGAACATGTTTTTCCAAAATTCAGTAGTCTGCTGCTTTTTAAGCCAAGCACATAGCAACTAGCTACTTTCTGTACCTGGTGACTAATCTCAAAGCACTTCTAAGTAACGTATGTACAGATACTTTTCCCACATCCGAATCTAATCTGAAAAATTTGTTTCATATTTTGCCCAGCCATAGACAAACAACATGAAAATAACCAGGAGAGGCAGGATTTTAATTTGAACATTAATCCATGTAGAGCAGGGATTATGAACACGTGCAATTTCCTGCTTAGAAACATCATTCAGATACACACATTTAGATGAGCAATAAAACTAAAGTTCACATGAATACAAAAAAAAAAAAAGCCCAACCACAAAACAAGGAGAACACTGGTCCCATAAAAAGTTTCACATGAACAATCCACACTTCTAGACTCAGAATCATAAATCTTGATCTCTTCAGCTGCACTAGAGACAGCTACCATTGTACTTAATCCACCAAGAAGCTGTCAAATCAAACATGCTCTCGTTGTCTTTAAAAGCAAGAGCACAACAATCACATTGCAATAATCCTAACTCTGTTTCCTGGAACTCCATCCATGACTGCTCAAAAGTGAGATGCTCAGGATCTCCTGACAAAAAAAAAAAAATCCATGCAGAACAATGCTGGACAAAAATCAGCCTCTCTGGACTGTAAAATGCAAAAAATTCAACTTTTGGTACAAATTAATTTAATCAAAGCCACAGAACCTATCTCCATTTTAAAAGCACATACCCAGGAACAGAACATTTTGGAGTATCGTCCATGCTGTACGCACACATGCTTTTCACCCGACATTTACAGCGTTCAGATCCATTAGGAGTGATTGTATCACATCACCTATAGCAAACTATTGGAATTAACATTTCATCCTCTGCTTACCACCTTTTTCTTAATATTTCCTTTTTAAGTAAAGCATGCATACTTTAAATATGCATCATTAGATGCCATAGTTGAAAAGACAAACAACATCGTATGCTTAAAATTTAAGGACTCTGTATAAAAGAAGTTACTTGCTCACAGCTGTCAGAATTGTTATAGATATGCCTTCAGCTGTTTCCTCTCCTACACAACAAGAGTAATAATATTTAACTGCTTTAATGTTGTAATGAGGATCAATTAGCATCAGTATGAATCTCTGAAATTTTAAATACTGATCCGGCATGGTTCTCAACCGTTTCACTCACTTCAGAAGTGACTACTGCAGGATAAGAAAAGATAACCTGAACCATCAAAAAAAGTGTCTGAATCCAGGCCAAGAGCATATATTGGATGCAGCAAATACCCATCTCCATTTTCACCTTGGTTTGCATTTACCTTCGATACTGAACCCATCCGTACAGTGTGACCTCTTGTCCCACATGAGCAGAACGCAGCTCTCCACAGGTGTTGGTCCGATTGATAAAGCTGTTGAAGTCTGGAATAAAAATACTAAATCTTGTGGCTTTCGCAAACAAGCAAAACAGTTACTGAGCTCCCCTCCAACACCAACATAATTAGATGTACACAAAGAAATGACTCCATACATCCCTAATACAACTGCTGCAAGACATTAGGACATAAATGACACAAAACTGTTCTAAACAAGTTCTTAACAAGGATCATTTATGTGTCTCAGTCAAACTTTCATACAGAAGCCTGAATGCAGTCTTGCTGCAAACTGTTGCCCTGCAAATTTCAGGGGGAAGAGAAGGGAAAGCTGCAGATCAGTCCTGAGGCACACTGACAATTCCACACTCAAATCTAGAAGACACAGCAAAAAGGGGGCTTGACAAGCCAAGGCTGAAACATACTGACACCCACCATAGGGGTGTAAATCGAACGGTTTTCTGCCTGTAACGACTAGTAAAAGGCCTGAACCATTATGGAAGACTTTCCAAAGACCCCAGTGTGCCTGGCATCACGACTTAGTTATAAAACCAAGCATACCATGTACAGAACACGCTAGTTTCAGCTTGCAAGGAAAATTTTGAAGGATGCTATTATACACACATACGTGTATAATTATATTAATTAATCTCCCTTGTTATCTCCATTACAGCCTTTACAATGAAAAGAGTAAAGTAGAGGGCAAGAAGGTTTGTTGTCAGGTTAGGCATTCAGCTGCCCCTGTTGTTTTTATAGGGTGTGTGTTACAGAACAGAAGGGAAAAAGGAAAATTAAAAGCTTAGGGGAGAAAAAAGAAATAGACAAATGAGTCTGAAATACTTTGAATCACAATTCACTATGAGATGCCAAATATCAAATGAAAGCAGGATTTAGAGAAGACATTCTTCAAAGTGATCCCGGTGAAACAATTTCTAGGTGTGTCTTTAATCGGCTGTGCAGACTACCCTGACCTGGGTCCGAGAAGGAGAAAAAAAAACAAACAGAAAACAAAAAAAACCACCAAACCAAACCAA
>NW_010113126.1:0-769 GCF_000699245.1 Pterocles gutturalis | reverse complement strand
GGTGACCAAGCCACCCTGTGCTGTGACACTGGGCAAGCAGCTGGCCTGGCACATGCTGTGACACCGGGTGACAAAGCCACCCCACTGCAACACTGGGTGACCAACGCCACCCTGTGCTGTGACACTGGGCAAGCAGCTGGCCTGGCACATGCTGTGACACCGGGTGACAAAGCCACCCCACTGCAACACTGGGTGACCAACGCCACCCTGTGCTGTGACACTGGGCAAGCAGCTGGCCTGGCACATGCTGTGACACCGGGTGACAAAGCCACCCCACTGCAACACTGGGTGACCAACGCCACCCTGTGCTGTGACACTGGGCAAGCAGCTGGCCTGGCACATGCTGTGACACCGGGTGACAAAGCCACCCCACTGCAACACTGGGTGACCAACGCCACCCTGTGCTGTGACACTGGGCAAGCAGCTGGCCTGGCACATGCTGTGACACCGGGTGACAAAGCCACCCCACTGCAACACTGGGTGACCAACGCCACCCTGTGCTGTGACACTGGGCAAGCAGCTGGCCTGGCACATGCTGTGACACCGGGTGACAAAGCCACCCCACTGCAACACTGGGTGACCAACGCCACCCTGTGCTGTGACACTGGGCAAGCAGCTGGCCTGGCACATGCTGTGACACCGGGTGACAAAGCCACCCCACTGCAACACTGGGTGACCAAGCCACCCTGTGCGGTGACACCAGCTGGGCAGCGGTCCCGGTGCATGCTGTGACACTAAGTGACCGAAGCCCCCCCCCCGTGCCCCCGCC
>NW_010113125.1:0-1131 GCF_000699245.1 Pterocles gutturalis | reverse complement strand
TCTCCCCAGCTGCTGGGAAGACAGTGAACTTGTGTTTCAGCTAAAACCAGGACAGTGCCACTGCCTGGGGGTTGCAGCATCTCTGGATCCTCGCTCCCCGCGGGTGCTGCTGTCTGTGGGTCCCCACAGTCTGTAGGTGCCGCTCCCCACGCGTGGTGCTCCCATGTCCCCGTGGGTGTTGCTGCCTGTCCCTGCACGCCTGCGGGGGCCCGGCCAGCCCCACACACTCAAGATGAAGCCTGGGTGACATGCAGAGGTGGCTGCTCATGGGTGCAGCTGGGGACAGGGTGACAACGGGATGCCCAAGCAGGGCAAGAGGTGTGGGACAGCAAGCAGCACTGCCTTGCTGTGGGGACAAGAAGGCCAGACCCACAGCAGGGTCACCCGTCCAGGACAGGGACAAAGCCACCCATCAGGAGGAGGCAGATGTCCCCATCGGTTCCTGCTCCTGCCCCGAACACCCAAGCTGGCACCTGGTTTTTTTCCCAGCTGGATTTGCTGCCTCGGCAGCCCCGCCATGGTGCCCTGGTGCTGGGGCAGCTCTGGGGATGCCAAAGCCACCCCTGAGGAAGCCAAAGCCGTCCCCGAGGACGCCAGCTCTGCTAACCCGGCGCGCTCCAGCAGATCAGCACAATATGGCAGCGAGGTGATGGAAATGTTGCCCTTCCTCCCGACCCCCCAAAAAAGTGAGCACATTCTGCAACAGGGAAAACACAAAGACATTTTCTGATTAAAAAATAACGAAGCCCTAATTGCCCAAGGGCTGTCAGCGGCATGTGGCTCATTAACAAATCACGGAGGCGGGTTCGCGCCATTGCACAGCCCATAGCACAGACTGGAGCTCTGTTCACAGCCGAGATTTCAGCTGGGGAAAAAACAGGCGCCCAGGCAGTTTTCGGTAGTTACCCCTCCCCAGAGGTCTTGACCATAGAATCCCAGAACGGTTTGGGTGGGAAAGGACCTTAAAGATCATCAAGTTCCAACCCCCCTGCCATGGGCATGGACACCTTTTACTAGATCAGGTTGCTCAAAGGTAATGTTGAACACAACCTTGAATGTCATACTAATGCTAAAGACTATGGACTCCAAACCCATGTTTCCCAAGTGCCCCAAGGGCAGCAGCTTGAACCA
>NW_010113124.1:97630-106254 GCF_000699245.1 Pterocles gutturalis | reverse complement strand
ACTGCTGTTTCTGTTTTACAAGAAAAACAAACATAGTGGAAACATACACATCACTTTCCCTGAAAAATTCATCAATGCTGCAGGATACAGGTGGATATCTCTGCAAATTGACTTAATGCTACAGAGAAAATCTTAGACTGTTTTCCAATTCCCAGAGTTTATTCTTGAGTAACAGGAATGTTTGGGGTCCTCATCGCATCCAATTTAAGAAAAACAGATTGTGACAGTGTTTGAGTTTTATTTAATTTTGTTTTAGAACAGATATGATTTTGCTGAAAGAAAAAAAGACCCAGTGAAATAAATGAGCAAACAAATGAAACTAGTGCTGCAGATAAGTGGTTTTTCACCTCTAGATTTAACTTTTAAAAGTGAAAGCGTTTGCTTTGGCGGAGAATTGAGTATGGCCATAATTCTTGTCATTTATGTAACTTCTTCAAGAGCTGGTATGTGGCTGGAATAAGAGACCGCAAATTACAGAGTGGTTCATTCAATACAAGACATTAACTTATGATAAAATTGCAGACAATTCTGCTCCATATTGACTTCAGTGTTTTTTTTTTTCTGCACAGTACGTCTTTCCCTTCTTTAGCTTCACTTTCTACACTCATCCAAAGATGGATTTCTGCATAACTACCTTGCTTGATTTTCTGTGGTTCTCTTCATCATTAATGTTGGCAAATATTAGTTATTTTTTGTTCCTTTTTTTTCCTCTGTATTCCTTCCTTTTACTTAGCAAGAAGATGGCTTTTCAATGCAAAATTCATTTTCTTAACCTTGTTGCCCAAAGTATCACAAAAAGTGAAGGTTCTGAGAAAGAGTTCAGCCTTACACTGTTGATGGACATTGTTTGTCTTATCTTCTAGCAACATTTGATGTGGCAGACCCATCAGGAAGTGCACGACTTTCTCAGTAAAATGGTTCATGGTAGCAGGAAGCTAGAGAAGTGTGTATGTGTACCAGTTTCAGATAAATAAGTAGAGTGCACGACTTTCTCAGTAAAATGGTTCACGGTAGCAGGAAGCTAGAGAATGTGTATGTGCACCAGTTTCAGATAAATAAGTACAGATTTCACAAGATGTAAAAAAGTAAAACAGTTGCTTTGGTGCTGACTGTATAGCGTACCAACTTTATTCTGCTGTCTTGGCAAGCACCTGTTTTACTGTTGGTGGGGTTTTTCTGGTGGGTTTTTTTTTTTTTTTCCTTCTGTCCTTTCCTTGCGAAATTTCCACTTCTTGTTGAGTTACACGCTAGTGTGGTAAGCTCTGTCAGGCACAGACCGAATTTATTGAGAGAAAAAATTGCATGTTTGTGTAGAACATGTGTCAACAAGAGAGTGAAATTCTTAGGAGGAATAAAGGCCTCCCAGTTGCTGCCACGAAGCTCAAGGACAAGCATAAATATAGGACGTGGGACTGATAGAAAAGGAGGTAAGACTTGAAATAACAGAAGACGGCATTGAACACCGAGGTGATAAATATGACAGATGCTATACTGCTAAGGCCAGGAGATAGAAAAACATATAAAATCAGTATGATTCAATGGAGATGTGTATATATTGTGATAGGTTTATCAAGCAATATTTTTATGTGCAATACCATTTAAGTAGTCGTCTGATCCTTTGCAGTAAAACCAGTAGACATAAAGAGGTTGGACTCTGTTCTATAAAACCGTACATATATTGGGTAACCTAGGCTCAAACATACTGTCCCATTAACCTCTACATAAATGGTTCCTAGACTTTTAGTGTATGAGCGTATTGGAAATACCGCAGACAAGAAGGATCAATCACAGTGCTGTTTTGCCGTGATCAATAGAAGACCTCTGTGACAATAAGCTGGGAAATGGTTTTCCAGAACAGCTTGTGTGTCTGAAGAGTAAAATACATCCCTCCCTGTGGCAGCGCTACCAGTAGAGGGTTTAATTCAACCCCTATTTTCCCCATAGAAAGCAGGGTATTGCAGCCCTCTGATCTGACCCTCCGTGTTGTTTACTTGCTCATTAGAGTCGTATGAGTACACTGCGCTTTGATATAACGCACACAATACGCAGTTATAAATTTCCTTGACCGGCACTGTCTCTGGTTTATTTAGTGAATAGCATTATTGAGATCCCAGTTCTGACTAAGCCCCTTGGCTGTAACTCTTCTGTCTGTTTATTATAAGCAATGAATGCTAAAGTAACAATGCTCTAAAAGAATCAGAAACCTCCCCAAATGGGCAAATAGATAATTCTATTAATACATTTTAAATCTCTTAAGATAAATCAGCTGGTTTAGTGTTGCATCGGGGTCTACATTAGACCCAATGGTTAAATTTCAAACTATATACCTTGATGTGTGTGTATACATACACATGCACATGTTTTAATATCAGGAAAAAACTGTCAGATTTTCAAAATACCATCTTACATTTCAGGCCAATCTGTGGAACATCTAGTTTATCAGCAGGTGTAATTTTAACAGTAGGATTATACCATAGTATTCAAGAGACTGGAAAATTTGGGAAATTGCAGAATAATAACTATTACTATAATTATAACAGCAGGGATTTTAAAAAAATTTCTATTTGTCCGAGAAACAGCTGCACCTGGAGCTTTTCTTAACAAATAAAATTTTCTCTCTTTATTTTCAGACAGTTTTCGATTTTCTGCAGCATTGTGCATTTTTAATTAACTGTATGAATTGTGATGATTTTCCCTGGAGTTCAAGCACTAAAGGTCAAACGTAATTGTAGTGATGACTTTGCTCTCTCAAGAGGTGCTTATAACATAGAAATAAACCTTTTTTTCCTTTTTAAAGTGAGACTTTTGTTTACCTAGTAAAGCAAAACTGATTGATTAACAGATGCCTTGAGCTAAAAGTCCTTCATGCTCTTTCACATTTTCAGTGAGTGCTTTAGTTATTAGGAAGAAAATAACAAGATCAGGACCATGTTAAATTGTTATAACAACAACTGGAAAACAGGGCTTTAAACCAAAATTTTATTCCACACCTCTTCCAAATTGCAATTTTGTTCTACTTATTTCTTGAGTAGGAAAATGCCATTAACCAAACTCCTGAGTTATGAAACACAAGAAAAACTCCCCCATCGTTGTCCTCAGTACTTAGTGAGTTTTGCCTTTCAATGGGATTTTTCTTTAGAAAAATTTTATTTAAGAAAAAGTTATGTTATAGATATGTTTAATAACAATTTTGTACAGAGCAAATTTGCTAATTGCAGGTACACAGACAAGATTTTTAATTAGAATATAGAGACTTGCACAGGCCAGAATATGGCATTATTTTTCCTGGCAAATTGTCAATGCTGGACTTTATATTTTTCTAATCTATTTACAGGTCTCTAAACAAAAACAATGAGTTGTTTATACAGGTTAAAGTTCTGATAATTTGGGGGACAGGTGATTAATTTTCGCGAAATGAATGTCTCTTGTTTAACATCCTTGACCATCTGTGTTGGTATTTTAATGCTGGTGAAAAGTCTCTAAGACCTGCTTGGTTTCTCTGCCTTCCTGGAAAAGGAGGGTTATCTGTCTATTAGTGATGATGGATGTGTTAGTGAAACAACATGAGATTTGTTTTCCCATTTATGTTCATGCTTCATGCTAAGACTTGAAGGACTGTAGTTACTTAGTTAAGTGTACTTCTAGTTACTCTGCTGGATCTCCAACTTAGGTAAAGTTCTTCATGACTTTGGCAGAAAAAGTAAGTTATTCAACAGGTACAGTAATAATCACTAGAAAATATATTTATCAACCATTTTTATTCTGCAAGTATTTGAAGTACCTCCATCTTCCTAACGACAAGAAAATACTTCAGGTGATTAAGTGGTAAACAATAATCTGTAACCACTGTGTATGAAAATCAAGTGACACATCCAGACATCTTAGATATCAGCACTGTGGTCCATTTCTGTATGACAGTAATACACGATGCCACAGAAAATTCACTTCAGATATGCTTATCTGATAAAACTGGATTGGGATCTGAACCTTTTACATTACCTATACAATATAATACCAAGCTGAGATAAAAACCCCACACATCCCTTACTTTTGGTTGTACTTGTATTTGATGTTGCCATTTCCCATCATGTCAAGGTGTAATTAGTAATGCATTTGACCTTCCCGACCAACATATATTTCTATATCATATGCTCCCAAAACCCTTGATTAAGCCAGAAAGTAGAGAACTCATACTTAGTTTACAAGCAGCACTTATCTTGTACTATACAATCACTTAAATGGATTAATCTATTCATTTACAAAACTGAACTTTGGTAGAGAGATACTTCAACCATGTTCTGTAATAACACGATCACAGAGCAGCTGTTCTAGCACTCCTTCATCTTGAGGGGGGGTAGGACTTTATATTAAAGTTAATGAAGTCAGTAACTTGAACTAAATAAGCAACGTGTCTTTATTCCATGTATAGGGTGGAATAGGTTATAGATAACACTGTGAAAAATGACTGCTCAGTGATTTCATACAACATATGTAGGCATAGATAAGATAGATAAGAGATAGTTTCTTTAACACTTTATCATATTATGACAATTTAATTTCTTACTGAGTATGAATAATTTTACTGTGAAATAATTTATCACCAATATTAATTCAGATGTGGGATGGTCTCTTAAATCAACTCACTATATTACTTAAATCTCACAAATTTTTACTTGTGTAAGTTGAAGTAGTCTCATTAATATCATCCTGTTTCAATAAGTGCCTTGTTCATTACTTTGAAAAGGAAAACAGTCAAAATGAGTGAGTCTTTTTTGCTCATTTGACCAGGAAAATTTTCAAAAGACAATACTTCTGTCAGTTAACTCTGTCTAATCAAGAGGCAGATGATCATGAAGTGAATCTAAAGTTTCCATTTCCTTAAAAATAAAGCCCCCCTGTGAAATCTAGAATCCAGAGGTAAAAAAAAAAAAAAAAAAAAAAAAATCAAAACCTTGTATTTCACATATCAGTATGGCTCTGTCACAGTATAAGACTTGCTACTTCAAGAACTTTGGCCCTACTTGTCCTTAAGGAGTGTTGTGAAGATGAATTAATTTTTCTGTGAATAACTTAAATACCACAGTGATTAGTGCTCTAGGAAAACCTATGACAAAATTAATTATTACATCTTCAGCTCACAATTTGAGCTCAAAGCTCACAATTTGAATTTTGTACAGTAAATAACAGAGCGCACAAGAAAATTCTGAGTATCTACTCATTAACCTGCTAATGCCTGGGTTTGTTAAACCACAAAGCTTCATCCACAAGTAAATGAGGGCAGGGTTAGTGCTGGCAAAGGAACTCTAATTGTGTCCCTTCTAATCTTTTACCTGCAGTGAGCTTTTAGTCTCACCTATCAGGGGAAAACAGAAATTAGTGCCAATGAGGGGAACACAATGACAGAAAGGTAGAGTACACTTATGCATCAATTGTCATTACGATTTGCATGTAAAATTTAAACTTCTGTTAGCAATGCATTAAATTCTTCTTACTCTGCAAAATTCTGGCATAACTGGCATTAAGTTCTGTTTTCAAACTGTTTAGAGTCCTTCTCTAATATTACATGAGCAGTGCGTGTTTCCTTCCTTGCCTGTCTCTGTAACCCCTAAACAGTTATCTCGGTGCCATATATATTTCTAACCTGTTGATCATCTGAATGCATGATAGTTTTGGCTGCATTGTGAGCTTTGTACAAAAAAAAAAAAAATATTTCAGGAGGAGGAATGTTAATGGACTTAGCTGGAGCTCCTTCAAGCAACTGTTCACTTTGATCTTTAAATTAATCATCACAGCTTCGAGATGATCAGTGGTCAAGGCTTAGGTTTGACTGATCTATGTGCAGTCTGCATGTTAATGAGCCCCCATGTTAGGATTCCCTAACAGTGTCCTTTTAGACTGTTACAAAGTTAAGGTGATGCTATGGCATCTTAGTTAATTCTTGCTTGTGCTGACCTCTCAAAGTTTGCTTTTTGCTTTTGCTTTGGAGCTACTGGTCTGACAGCACTAGAATTTCATTGCGTGTTATCCTGCTATGCCTACAAACTTGTTGTGTTGGGGTGTGCACTGGGAAGCCAAAGGGATTTAGGTGTTAAATATTTGAAATTCAGCTCATTTCTCATTAAATATTCCATTACTTTTATGTTGTCCCTAACATGACTTTGATGCAAAATCGGTGATGTTTTTGTTCAGGACTTTTAGTATACTAGTTGTTTATTATACTGTTGTAAAATCAGTGGAGCTGAAGTTAGAAATGTACTACAAACCATAGAATAGCTATTGCCCAGAGCTGAAAATCAAGAATCTGAATGTGCAATGATGTGCTGAACAGAATGTGTTATAATTCATAGACTGATGGGGAGATTTTTTCCTATTTTGAACTGTGCTGGGCTTTTTTAGCCCTTTTAGAAAATACCATTAAGCCAAAGAGGAAAAACATTATCAGCACTTTTTAGCAAACCATCTCATTTAAATGCCACAACTAATTTTTCAGAGGGTATGGATAAGTTTTGTTTGGTTGTTTTTTTTTTTTTTTTTTTTTGTGCAATGTGAAATGATCAGAAAGAACTCTCAGTATTTACTGAGGTATATTCACTCATTGTTCAGAATGTTCGACTTCAGTTGTTATTTTTGGATTCTCATGACCAGCAATTGCTTATGCTGTGAAGCTGTCTGAGCTGATCAGCATGCAGATGGATGACCAAATTTTTTCCTGTATTTCTGTTTATCACAGCGGTAAACTTTTTCAGTAAAGAGGACATACTGTATAAGATATAGTTTGATAGATCATCAAATTCTCAACACTAGGATAAAATAAACCCTAAAACCATTAAATGCAATTATATGGTTTTGTCTTGAATTAAAATAAATAAATATAAATAAAGACTGTTAACATTTTTACAGATTTTTTTAGATCATGCATAGTGGTTCAAAACAGGACTCCTAAAAAGAAAATACATTTGCTAGAATTTTAAAATCTGTATACAGAATGTGTAGCTCCATCAGTCTTAAAGATCAAATTCACTCTTATTTTATAAGACTGTAGCCTTTTTCTTTTCCTTTTCCTAGAATTGGAAGACAGATAAATATTTTACGTACAGTTGGTGAGGTAAGGAAGAAAAAAAACCCACAGTTTTGTAAACAGGAACTTCAAATTTACCATAAATTGTTATTAAGAACTCTTGAAATCATTATAGTTAGTAGCATAGGTGAACAGAGATGGAGCTTTCTTTTTTTCATCTAGTTTTTTAACGTCTTTCAGATTTTTATGACATATTTCTTCCAGTTCAGACTAGCTGTAAGACTGAAGGATAAATCATTTGGAATGGAGAAAAAACCACTTTTATTATAATATATGGAATAAAATCCCTGTTTGAACTCTCACCAAAGTTTCCCTGTACGCCCTAGAAGACCATTGCTCACTGTACAGAACACTGAACCAGCATATGAGGTTGATGTCTTGTACAGCTTGCTCTGCCGTTCACTCCTCTCATCTGCAGAACAGATTATTAATATTTTCCTTTCCTTTATGATGGACTTTTGAACCTACTGATGACTGAGAAATTAATATGCATATTATTTTCTTCTCACTTTTAAAGACTTTTTGCCACCAGAATGGAAATCTGTTCTCTAAAATGAACGTGGTTTTTTTTCTAGAAATGACTTTTTAAAACAAAAGCTAAGGAGAGTTGCGGAAGATAGACAGACTGCCTGGTTAATATTGCATACTCAGAATTAGTCCTACTGAGACAGGATTTTACAATGGGTGCCCTTGGGATTCTGGTACTACAATGCTTTATGAACATGGTGACTGTTCTGGCTACTGGCATCCTGTCTGTAGAGCCCATAAAATATTTATAAGCAGTTGGACTATTGCCCTGTCTAGGTCAGTATCCCACCTTAGGCATGGGCTAAGAGTGAACGCAGATGAGGAGGAGACACTTTGTGGTAAGTCTGATGAACGCTCTCCTGGCTTCTGAGCAAAAGGGGCCACTTGAATCAGGGTCAGGCTGTTTGTTTTCAATGGCCTGTCAGATTTTTTCTTTTATGAATATTGCCCAAAGTTAGTGAATCCATGCGTGTTTTCAGCATTCACAATTTCTTGTGTCAGGGAGTTCCACAGTTCACCTTTGCATTAAGTGGAGAAATGCCTGCCTGGTTTTTAATTTTGAACCTCCACCTGCTATTTTGTGTTTGAAGCTTTCTTGTTATTGTAGAAGAGACAGCTAACTGATTTTTATTTCACCTCCTCCATGTCTGTCATGTTTTTTAGCTGTCTCTTAATTTGCTTTTCTAGACTGGGGGTCCTAGCCTGTGAATATCTTCCTTCTGTGTGGGTTATTTGGTTACCTTTGATAATTTTTCTCAACCTTTTCAAATTCTACTACAATTTCTCAGGTGAAAGGACCAGAATTTCACATAACAATCATGATGTAGGCACAACACTGGCTTTACACAGTAGCATTGTGTATTCTGAGATGTTCCTCTGTTTAGTAATAGTTCCTAAGCTACTGAACTGATATCATAGAATTGTAGACTGCTTAGGGTTGGAAGGGACCTTTAAAGATCATCCAGTCCCACCCCCCTGCCATAGGCAGGGGCATCTTCCAATAGCTCAAACCCCTGTC